>NC_135784.1:215356927-215656927 GCF_051106095.1 Pogona vitticeps | reverse complement strand
ATGGAACTTTCCCTCCAACCCATGACAGGCAGGTAACATCAGTGCTGTATGTAACACCCCTGTGCCTTAAACAGCAGTAAACTCCTGGATAAATCCAGCCCCACCTCCTTATCCCAAGAAGATGCCCATGGGATTCCCAGCAGTGGGGACGCAGGCTCCAGAGTCACTGTTGGAGGCTGATCACTTGAGGCTGATGAAATACACTGGGTTGGGAAGACCTGGGACCTTAGAACCTTCTTGAAGCCTTGAGACAGAGGAGGGTTAGTGCAGAGCTGGACCAGAGGAAGTGCAAAAACTTGCAAGAGTTGGAGAGGAGAGGGACCAGAAGGGTATAAAATAGTCAAGGAGTGAGGAGAGGGGTGGAGTGACAGCACTGAAGCCTAGCAGTGGACAAGAGCTGGAGATGGGGTGGGATGGGGGGCAACTGGTGGCAGACAGCAGAAGGAAAAGAAACAGGGGAAGACAACGAAGAAGAGACCTGGGCACTGGAACTGGAGTGTCCTTAACCAACATTGCACAGAGGATTTACAACCAACCTCATCACCACATTGGCACAGTTGCATCGATAAACAAGAAGATAGCAGCAGTTTGAATATCTCCTCCACTTGGAGACAGAAATGGCAGCCATCCAGAGACTGGTGTGCCCATCTCACAGACAAACACGTGTTAGAGTCTCCTAACACACAATGCACCATAGGGTTAAAGCTCAAGCTTATCCCAACAGGGTTTGCAGTTACCACTAATGAGACCCAATTCATTCACAAGAACTCATGAATTCATTTGCTTCAACTAAAGGCTTCCTCCCCTCGCTGCCACTTATTATCCGGGGGGGGGGGGATTATTATCTGGTACAAATGCTGGGTCCAGGGAACATTTGGGAAATCTATCACCCTTCAGCTTCTTACAATCACTTACCCCTAACCTCTGGATAACAATTAGATGTCCGTGAAGCTATTCTAATTTACATAGCCATTGCGGGCAAGATGACATGGGAGCTTTCCTCTGACTCGACTCTACATGCCCTGCACATTTGGTGAAGTTTGGGTTTTGTATGTCCATGTTATCCATCCACAAAATGGATGGTCTCCCCCATGAAAGTGCCCCCCAAGAACCCAGTGACACCAAAATAGCAGAGAAGCTTCTGTCAACTGTCTTCTACAATCCCGCCAGGTTTGGTGAAGTGTGGATGTCTGACGTTCAGGTAACCCCAGGAAAGCGACAGAGGTTGCAGACAGACATAGGTGGCATAGCGGCAAGCATAGCCATTTTCCTTTGACTCTCTGTGTTAGAGTGCTGACTGGTGGGTAAATTGGTTTCTTTCTTCCCCTGGGTTAGATGGGTGGCTAGTGGATAGGCTTCTTTCTTCATCTGGGTTATTTTATTTGTTTGTTTGTTTGTTTGTTTGTTTGTTTGTTTGTTTGTTTGTTTGTTTGATTGATTGATTGATTGATTGATTGATTGATTGATTGATTGATTGATTGATTGATTGATTGATTGATTGATTGATTGATTGATTGATTGATTGATTGATTGATTGATTGATACCCCGCCTATCTGGACCGATGGACCACTCTAGGCGGCTTCCAATATAGAATTACAGTAGCATAGAGGTAGTTTTGCTTTCCCCAAGTTTCAAAGGAGGCTGGCAGAGAGGTAGGTTTGTTCCCTGAGTGGCACAGGTGGGAGACGGGCAGGCACACTGATTTCCTGGAGTGGCAGAGGCAGCAGAGAGGGTGAGGGGACTGACAGAGGTGGATCTGTATTTAGTGGGTTGAGGAAGCAGAGAAGTTGGCATGGGATCCCATCTCATTGGGTTCAATGAATGGAAGCCCAACAAGGAAAGGTTCACTTTTCTGAATGACTGCCTCTCGACTGTTAAGGGATCCAGATCAGAGCAGCAGAGTTGCAGTACGTTGGAGCAGCAGCAACCACTCAGAGCAGAAGTGTAAAATGGCTGCAAGGATATTTATAAAGCCTCTTTACAAGTAACTCTCCCAGAGCCCTTTGAGCCACATGTTTGGCTACCTGACCTGCCCGTCCAGAAATAGGGTCCTCCCAGGGTTGTCTAGAGATTCCTGATTGACAGGAACAGATTGCAGATGGCTTGTGGGAGGCAAAAACTGTCCCCAAACTGCCCAAAAATGGGTAAATGAAGCTAAAAATAAAAAAATGCTTTGCATTCATCAGGGTCATTGCATCTGACAAATACAAAGCAACAAATTTCTGATAAATCAGCAATTTCTGATGAATTTTTCAGCTCATCTTTTAATTTATGCCCATCCCTATGTGGAAGTCTTTCAAAATTCTTAAGGCAATATTAGAGTTTAGAAAATGCAAGGGAAAAATTAGATGCCTTGGAGAAAAAAAGAGGAAAGAATAAGACTCAGCAGGAGCAGAGCCAGCAATGGTATCAATGAGAATATTGAAGCTTTGACTGATTAATTTCTTGGACAACGTTTCAAGGGGAAGCAGCATGATGGATGCAATGATGGCAACAAGCAGATCAATCATGACTACGTGACCAAAGACAGGGAAGCAACTCACTGCATTTTAAAAGAGCTTTAGCCGACCAAGCACTTGCTACTGGGGGCTGTAGGGACAAGACTGAGCCTGCTAAGCCTAGGCCACAACATCATTTCAGCAAGAACTTTATGCTAGATCACTCCAATTCCAACAGTTTCTTACTGAGGAGGGGCCCGACCATTGACCAAGTATGTCAATGAGCAAGGTTATGCTCAAAATCTTCTAATGTGGGCTTCAGCAGTATGTGGACCGAGAACTCCCAGAAGTACAAGCTGGGTTTCAAAGGGGCAGAGGAACTAGAGACCAAATAGCTAACATGCACTGGATTATGGAGAAAGCCAGAGAGTTCCAGAAAAACATCTACTTCTGCTTCATTGACTATGCAAAAGCCTTTGACTGTGTGGACCACAGCGAACTATGGCAAGTCCTTAAAGAAATGGGAGTGCCTGACCATCTTGTCTATCTCCTGAGAAATCTATATGTGGGACAGGAAGCAACAGTTAGAACTGGATATGGAACAACTGATTGGTTCAAAATTGGGAAAGGAGTACAACAAGGCTGTATATTGTCCCCCGGCTTATTTACATCATGCAAAAGCCTGGACTGGAGGAATCCCAAGCCGGAATTAAGATTGCCGGAAGAAATATCAACAACTTCAGATATGCAGATGATACCACACTGATGGCAGAAAGTGAGGAGGACTTAAAGAACCACTTAATGAGGGTGAAAGGCGAGAGTGCAAAAAACGGTCTGAAGCTCAACATCAAAAAAACCAGAAGATCATGGCCACTGGTCCCATCACCTCCTGGCAAATCGAACGGGAAGATATGGAGGCAGTGACAGATTTTACTTTCTTGGGCTCCATGATCACTGCAGATGGTGACGGCAGCCACGAAATCAAAAGATTTCTGCTTCTTGGGAGGAAAGCGATGACAAACCAAAACAGCATCTTAAAAAGACATCACCTTGCCAACAGAAATCTGCATAGTCAAAACTATGGTTTTCCCAGTAGTGATGTATGGAAGTGGGAGTTAGACCATAAAGAAAGCTGACCACCAAAGAATTGATTCTTTTGAATTGTGGTGCTGGAGGAGACTCTTGAGAGTCCCCTGGACTGCAAGGAGAACAAACCTATCCATTCTGAAGGAAATCAAGCCTGGAAGAACAGATCCTGAAGCTGAGGCTCCAATACTTTGGCCATCTCATGAGAAGAGAAGACTCCCTGGAAAAGATTCTGATGTTGGGAAAGTGTGAAGGCAAAAGGAGAAGGGGATGACAGAGGATGAGATGGTTTGACAGTGTCACCGAAGCTACCAACATGAAATTGACCCAACTCTGGGAGGCAGTGGAAGACAGGAGGGCCTGGCGTGCTCTGGTCCATGGGGTCACAAAGAGTCGGACATGACTAAACGACTAAACAACAAATGGAGGAAAAGTGCTTAATTTGGAGTTCAAAAATTGAAGAGGAGGAGGAGCTTTGGCAAGAGAGTGAATTTGCTTTGTGTGTATATGCGCACATGCGCTTGGTTGATGTTTTGTTTCTGCATTAGTTCAAGAAATCACTTACTTGAACCAAAGTGAAAGATCTGACTTTTTTAAAAAACAGAAGAGTCTATGGTGAGGAAGAAAACTTTTGGATTCACATATCCCAGTGCATCATGTGATCCATGGGAACAATATGAATCAGCCCTCCCCAAACCTGCAGTATTTCCACATTTTTGTTCTTCTATTATCAGACTCTAAGTCAGTGCCCTTGTACAACTGAAGCTCAGCCACTCTCTCCTGCAGCTGCCCCTTCTGTCAAAGATTTGCACTCCCCATGTGGGCAATGGTGCTTTAAATGTCTTCTCTCCCTGGACCTGCCAGCTGCTCTGCCTCAGAGTCTACTGCAGAGGTCTCTTCATCAGGAGAGGGTATCCTCTGCCATTCCATCGGAAGGCCCAGGCTCTGCCTCAGCTTCCCGGGGTTCCAGAGCTGGCGATTCCAGCTGGGGGCTGCAGTTTGTCCCCTGATGCAAACCTTTTCAGCTGGGCCATGTTGTCTCCAAACTCCTCTTTTGATGAGGATTGCTTCAGTTAGGTAATGACATGCCCCTTTCTGCAAATAATTTATTACACATACACAGATCCAAAGGAAGCGGCTAAACCAGTGGTTCCCGACAGGATCCCTAGATGTTCCTGAAGTACAATTCCCAGAAATCCTAGCCAGCACAGCTAGTGGCGAAGGCTTCTGGGAGTTTTAGCCCTAGAACATCTGGTGATCCAAGGTCGGGAACCACTGGGCTAGACTTCAATCTCTCCTACTATCATGACACACTCTGTTTTCCAGCTAACGCTCCCATAGTGTGTTGGCTCTGAAGATACCTTCACTGCCAGCATTACTGAAAGAGTTATCTGGGTTTGAGACATGGCATCATGGAGCATCATGGAGGAAAGATGATCCTGTGGCATCTGCTGCTACTCTTCCATGTGCAAGGCATGTACCTTGCTGCTCCCATCCTGGCTTCTGCTGCTGTTGCCAGGTGGAGTAGAGCAGCAAGAGCTCTCTAGGGAGGATGGCAACAACTTTGCCACCCTCAGGACTCTCCCACCTGAGGCAATGGCCTGGCTACGTCACCAGGGTTAATGGCAGGGTTGTCGCTGCACTTGTGAATTAATTACATGGAAAGGGCTGAGAAATGGGCAGCCTCAGATACAATGGAAGCCCATCTGAAAGAAGTTGAGGCATCTTGAAGAGATAAACACAGCCTTATTTTGCAGGTGCTGCAACTCATTGCCCTCCCATCCCCAGAAACCAGAAAGTGAACTTAGCCAGAGAGGCAGAGCTTCCATTATCAGCACAGTTAAGTCTCTATTGTCATTTTTATAGGGACAAGCGTCTATTTCTGGGAATATCTGAGAAAGAGAAAATGATGGACCATTAAACAGGAGCAAGTACTCCCAATCAGTGCAACACTGGTAGTTATGAGGGTGTTGCTGCAAATGTGGCTCTACAGATAATGAGGAGAGTTAAGAGACTGGAGAAAAGAAGCCATAGAATAATGAACTGCCATTGGGCATTTTCCTTTAACCATCTCCTATCAAATCACCTTCTTGCTTCCCGAAGGGTAACCAAAGGACCATGCAGGAGGCTGCAAAAAAGAAGAGTGGTAGGGAATTGTGATGGCATCCAGCCTTCATCCTCCTACTGCACCATCTTTATTCTGGAATAATTTGAGGTCCAGAGTGTATTACATCTGGTGGCATTCTTGGTGGCAAAATGCTAGGTGGCAGGGATTTGCTTCTAATAAAACTTTATTTCAGGGGGCTTTTAGGGGTAGGTATTACTGTCTGAGGAACCTAGTGTGGCATAGTGACAGACTAAGATTCAGGAGGCCTGGGTTCGAATCCCTGCTCAGCCATGGACACTCATGGCAGGCAGGGGGAGATGGAACTGGTAAAACCACTCCATAAATATCTCACTTAACTTGAAATCGCCGTTAGGGTCATTATAAGTCAGTTCCAGCTTGACAGAAAGGTTCATAGACCTTTCAAGGTTTCAGAGATAAGAATAGAGACATTATGTACTTGCAAAAGCATATTGATACACTATGGGCCAATGTGAATTAACACAAACATCTCCCTCAGCTCTTCTCTCCCTGTTGCGTGCGATACACGCTTAAACTTATACCCCTCGTGTAAAGCAATAAGATTTTCCAAAACAGGTTTCAAGAAAGAAAGAAAGATGAAGTTGTGTCCTCAACCTTTTATATTTTTCTGAGAAGGTGGCACTGGTAGTTCACAAGCAGCCATCTGAGGTGACCTGCAATAAGCTATCAGGAGCTGTGGGGTGGAGACACTAGTCCACTTAACTTAGCTTCCCCCTCTGCTCAGCACCACAGGTGGGCTAAGGCTGTCCCTGGATCCAGTGAGCAGTCTGAATGGATGGTATTAACCCTAAGCTTGATGACAATAAGGCAAATGTTGCAAAATGTGGTATAGCAGCTCCTCACATAGGGCAGGGACTACAGATCTGGAGGGTTACCATTTGAACCTTAGCAATTCCTGATACAAGGCTATGATGCTAAAAAAAGGTAAAGGAACCAAAAAAGGGCTTCTGAAGAAGCTTTCACTAACCAGGCAAGTTCATGTTGCAACCCAGTTTGTCCATTTACTTTGAGGCTGCTTTTTCCTTCATGTTACTTGTCAACTTCTGGTTTCAAGCAGAGCATTCATGTTGGTCATAGCTTTGATAGGACATCCCTGTTATGAAAATAAATTTGTGAAGGAATCTGGCCACACCCTGATCCGGACTTTAAGGCGAGTGCACTGCATTTTCCTCATGGTTTTAAGGGAAATGTTTATTTTGACTCATTGGCTGAAAGCCTATTGTACAGCTTTACACTGTCTCAGGCCAAAAACACCACCAGTTGCAGTATTTTTTTTTTTATTACGAATTTTCAATCCCTCACAAAAAAAAGTTCTGAAACTTCCTCTGGATCCCTTTTACCATGGGGAAGCTGTTACGGTTTGTGGGACAAGGGAAAAATCTTTAATTTTTGAAAATCACAGCTGCCAGTAAAGTCATAAAGCTGTACAACACAGTTTCATCTATCGTATTCTTTTTCATTGTACTTCTTGTACATTCTAATATATTCTTCACTTCTCTGTGGGCTCTTTGTACCCAAAATGGGCTACACAAATAAACAAGAGTGATGATGAGAATGACTACTACTACTACTACTACTACTACTACTACTACTACTACTACTACTGATTCTAACTGGAGAAGAAGACTTCCTAATACAGTTTTGAACTGGGACCTTTCCTTCCTGGGAGAGTTTTCACATGTCCCCATAAATCACCGTTGCAGTGGTGTTTTTCATGGCATGTGTGTACTGTGGATTTGGGACACCTATATTCCCAATTTGGCTGTGCTTCTGCTTAAGTTCAATATCATGTCCTAGTACATCCACAATTCTGCACCACGCAGTCGCACCACATCCTCAGTCACTTCCCATTTCTAGTTGTTCTTGCCCCATCATTACATGTCACTCAGACGTATGTGCTTTTTTTTTCTCAGTTTTTAAATTGGAAGTTTGAAGAGGCACTTGTCCAGTAGGCCAAGGCAAAGAGGCAGTCCTGAAACCGGCAAAACCAGGGAGCTGGACAGGGGAGAGATTGTATTTGTCTTCAGTGTGGAAGGGATGGTCACTCTCGAATTGGCCTTCTCAGCCACACTAGACGCTGTTCCAAGTCCTCCATACAGAGCACATTAACCATAGCCTCTCGAGACTGAAGGATGCTTACTACTAATTGGAAGTTCATGGTGGTACATGCATTTGGTGCTAGAGGCACCTCCCCCTCAAACTGCACAGTCAATAGTGCATGTAAACATTTCATCTGGCTTTGCTTTACAAGGCTATGGCTGATCTTGACAAATACTCTTGTTTGCAAACATGTCGGGTGACAAGCACTATGTTTTTGCAAAAATAACCTCCCCCCAAAGTCCCAAAAAGGACAGACTGAATCTTTCAACCCAGTTTGCAGAAATACAATAATAATAAATGGAAGTGATTTAATGTCAAATGGCTTGACTATCCAACATTTTATCTCCTTTTCAATAAGATTTCTTCAAGATCTGATATGTACAAACATTCAAATTTCCAGAAATACTACTTACGTTTTTAAAAAGCAGTATTTTTTCCCTTTTATGCAACTATTGGGTAGTTTTAAAAACGATGTTGCTTCCTGTTTTACTTCTCATTCCCAGCCTTCAAATCCCTTCAGGAAGAGACAGAGATACAGTGGGGAATTGCTGGACCTTGTGGCTGAATAAAGATGTGATACCATGAGGAGGAGACCGAGGGTCTCTGCTTCCCATGGGTGTATGCTACTTATCCCCTAATCAGCCTCCTTCACTTTAGTCATTTCTGTTTATGCGAATCAGCACTACATGCTTTCCAGTAGGGAAAGAAAAAACAAAAATAGATGTAAAAAATGACTGTAATGTCCAAACATTTTTTTTTCTGGAAGGCAAAAAGTACAGAATGGAAACACACCATTGGATTGAGGATGACATTGGCTGAAATGCCGTCGCCTAGAGTAGGAAATTACAACTCCAGTAACCATTGAATCAGTGGAAGTTTGGTGAGTCAACACCTCTGTAAGTTCCACTGAGTCAGTCATTCTACATTACTTGCAACTTTAAGCCATAGGATGCCAGCCATTTTCTGAAAGCCAGAAGGGATCTAATATGATGCGAAGAAACTTAAAGCTCCCTGTCTCAGAGCTTATGCTATTAACAGCTGTTGCTACATTTGGTTTGAATGCTTGCCCTGTTGTTTTAAACCGTCATGGCGCAAACCTTCACTGAATTTAGTGGGAGTAACAAGAAAGTACAAAAATTAAAAGCAAAGCAAGCTTCCTTCCAAACAGAGAGGAATGAATATGATTGCAATTCATCAACAGCCAACAGAACCTAATAGCTACATAACAGCTACACTTTTGAAGGTCCCAAGGCTCCAGAAAGTGCGATTGTCACTACCCAATAAATCTTATTTCATATATGTGTTTGCATATCTCAGGTTTAATATCTCTTCCATTGTGCACGCTGGATGTTTCCTCACTTGTCCCCAGAGTACTGGGAAAGGCAGAAAAAAAGTAATAACTAACAAAAATGATATATATTTTTCCTTCACCAACCCAAACACAAGTTTCAGTCCTTTGTGATTATTTTTCCTCCTTGTCTTTTATCCATTAAACGTCCCTATTTAATTTTATGGTATTGATTTAGAGTTGGTAATTATTTTGGTTTAATGGTTTTTAGGTATCTCTTGTTTTATTGTCTGCCATCAATGGGGGTCTCCTTCTACAACTTGCCTTTGGGCTCCAAAGCAGTTTATTACCACCATAAAAATGTCCTTTGTTAAATAATAAATACATTCGAGCCATTCCACCATAACCTATCTTTTTTTATGTCACCATTCTCATACATTTGGGGTGAATATTTATGTGATGAAAGGTAGCTGAACAGTGGTCATAAAAAGGTGCTGAGATCAAGTTTAGGTACACCACAAACAGATGTAATGTATGTTGAAGTACAATGACCCAGTTCCAGGTACCCAGTACTGAGCTTACTGCAGTGAAGAAGGACTTTGGTTACACCATTGTTGAACTCCGGCTTTGCAGAGCATACCTCTACAAGCTCTCAGAAGAGCAAACGAGTTTGATACTATGGCATCTACAGAGCTCTAGAATGCATTTCTATTGTGATAATTCTTAACCAGGAGGGAATATCAGTATTTCAGAGGAGGCATGTACAGTTTTAAACACCATATTCAATATTATAATTTTTCATTTGGAAAATGAGGAAGAAGCTGTTACGCTACTGCTCTCTACTAACCAGCTTAGTGTATCATCATATTCATGTAATACAATGGAGATCCATTTCCCCCTAATTTTGCAAATCCCTTGATTTGTTATTAGTTGCATTTTTTTTTCAAATTTCAAATATTTGAAGAACAAGATTCAAAGGAGCCATGAGATTTTTTATCAAAAGGTGGGTGTGGAATCACAATGTTGAACAAACACTGTTCAGTGGAAACTCATGCCTTCAATTCAGAGTCATATAGACACCACTACAATTCATTGAGTTCACCCAAGGGCCTAATGACAATGTACATCCCAAGCAGAGAAGACCCACTGAAATCAATGGCCAGAATCCTAGTTGATATTTACACATACAAGAGGACTTGCAGAAGTTGCCACCACTATTTGAGGAAATGCTGTTCCTACGCCAGTAGTATGTATGATTATGTGGCTAACTGCACACTGGGAAATCCTGCCATGTCCCCGTACCTTCTTCATTTGCCACAATTAACCACAGGAACACCCAGAATTTGTTTTGCATACATATAGTAAATATTCAGTAGGGTCTGAGCCTTATGTAACAGACAACTAAATCTTGGTTCATTTCCACAGTTTCATGCTAGTTGGGACTAATGATGGATTCAGCCATAACTTTGACTCCTGTGTAACTAATTCAAGTAGAAAAGTAAACCTGCAGGTTTCAAACAACTTTCGCAGTCTGGAAACACAAACAATGTGCTGAGCTTCAATGCTAAACATTTTTGTCCAGAAGTTCTTCCTACTCTGCTTAATGTGACTTTCATCCTAGCAAATATACTTAGAACCACAGCCTAAAGAACATACAGCACATTCTATATTTTAAGGGTTTATTTGTCTTCACAGGCAGAGTATGTGGTATAATAATAGCAAGTTGGCACCACCGTGTTTCAGTATCAATTCTGGTTTTTCTTTTGGCAAACTCCCCCTTCACCTGCACAGATCTGAATTTCTGATCTGGAAATCTAGAAATCTGTCAATATTTACTTCTAAAAAAAATATGGCCACTAGCTCTATTTTAATATAATGGGCTACAGCACACTAGAAATTATGTCCTAAAGATGTCACACTTAGCATATGTGAGCTTCTACTCGAACGGGTGGTCATTTACTCGTCGTCAAAAAGAATACAGGAAAGCATACAGATTTGTCTAAAACTTGCATATGCTAATTTATATGGAGGTATGCCAATTTAATAACCTAGTCCAAATACATCACACAGTGTAATCGGGTGACACCTGTACTTGCAGTCTGCTGTTCTGGTTCTATGCCCATTCCTGTAATGGGCTAACAACAACAACAACAACAACAACAACAACAACAACAACAACAACAACAACAACAACAACAACAACAACAACAACAACAACAATAATAATAATAATAATAATAATAATAATAATAATAATAATAATAATAATAATAATAATAATAATAATAATAATAATAATAATAATAATAATAATAATAATAATAATAATAATAATAATAATAATAATAATAATAAATTGTGTGCTGTCAAGTCTATTCTTACTTATGGTATTCTAACTCAGGTTTTCTAGATAGAGAATACACAGAAGTGGTTTACCATTCTCTTCTTCTGGGGGCATCCTGGGATTGCCCAAGGCCACACCGGCTGGCTCTTCTCCCAGGAGGCACAGTAGGGAATCGAATTCCCAACCTCTGGCTCCAGTACCTTACTCATTGAGCTATCCAGCCAACTGTCAGGCAACTTCAAGGCTTCTTATATTATGCTTTGCAGTCAAACTGTTCTAGGACTGTACAGTCCATCAAATAGAGAATGCCCTGAAATATTACCTACTGTAAAGTAGAGCACATGGTCAACCTTCTCCTCTGTACATCTCCCCTTCCTAGTGCCAGCTTGGCAATGCTACCACCATATTATATGTTATTCTGGCATTTGGGCAGGCTACTGGAACAATAAAAAACCTTAGACCTTTTGCATTTGTTAATTTACCATAATAATTATTTTAAAAGAGATCAGGCTTGCACATTGCCAGATGCAGATTACAGGATTACTCTTTCACAACTGAAACCAGCAAATAACCTTAAATGCCATTTGCGTATCATCACTTGGTGGGATAAGTGAGCCTAAAATTGGAAACACTTCCTACAAAAACAGTGACTGCAGCAGAACAGATGCGACAAAAATATTCCCATGATTGAATGTTGGGCCCTATCCAATAAGATGCAGTTCAGTGGTGGGAAAATTAAGGTCATGCACTTAGGCAGGAGAAACCAGATGCACAGGTACAGGATAGGTGGTACCTGGCTCAAAAGTAGTACCTATGAGAGGGATTTAGGTGTCCTGGTGGACCACCACCTAAAGATGAGTCAGCAGTGTTCTGCAGCTGCCAAGAAAGCCAACATTCTATACTGCACTGGTGAGGTCGCACTTGGAGTGCTGTGTCCAGTTCTGGTCACCACAATACAAAAAGATGCTGAGACTCTGGAAGTGGTGCAGAGAACAGCAACGAAGATGATAAGGGGACTGGAAGCTAAATCCTATGAAGAACGATTCAAAGAACTAGGCATTTTTAGCTTCACGAAGAGAAGAGTGAGGGGAGACAAGATAGCAGTCTTCCAATATCTGAAGGGTTGCCACAAGGAAGAGGGCATCGATTTATTCTCCATTGCACCTGAGGATAGGACAAGAACCAATGGGTGGAAACTCATCAGAGGGAAATCCAACCTGGAAATAAGGAAGATTTTCCAGACAGTGAGAACCATTAAGCAGTGGAAGAGCTTGCCTCCCGATGTTCTGGGTGCCCCATTGCTGGAGGTTTTCAAGAAAATATTGGACAGCCATCTGTCTGGGATGGTATGAGGTCTCCTGCCTTGGGCAGGGGGTTGAACTAGAAGACCTCCAAGGTTCCTTTCAACCCTACGACAATTCTATGATATGATTCTATGATTATTCACTTAAATCAAAATAATATCAATAATGCCATGCCTATGCTGTTTTCACTGTCCATCTTCACAAAGGTCCTAAGCAATTGATTCACAATTTTTTCTACAAATTAAATCAAAGTTTAAGGCTCAAAATCAGTGATAAAATATGACCCAGAACTCCAAACTCAACAAAAAGCAGTGCTTGGAAAAGTTCTTTGAGGCTATTACTTCTAAAGGTGAAATATTAGGCTTATAGATGCAGTGGGGAGCCACTTTCCAGGTTCAGGTAAAAAGTCAGTTAGATTCCCAATGTCAACAAGAAGACAAATTAATGTATAGTGGGGCCGAGAGACAGACAGACAGACAGAGAGAGAGAGAGAGAGAGAGAGAGAGAGAGATGCAAATTTCCATCCACACTCAATAGGTCATTGTTAAATATTATTATTATTATTATTATTATTATTATTATTATTATTATTATTATTATTATTATTATTATTATTATTATTATTATTATTATTATTATTATTAATTTAATTTATATCCCGCCTATCTAGTCGTGGTGGACTACTCTAGTTTCTTCAAAACTCCAATATCAAACTGAACACTGCTTTCTCCCAATAAATGTGTATGTGCATGTCTGTGTGCCATGTACATTTTATTAAACATATGCACACAAAATATGTTTTTGATACCTTCCTACCACCACCACCCCCCTATTAGATTGTAAATGACTCCGGTGGTCTGTACGAAGGCAGGTAGTAAATTGCAGCAGCCCCTTGCAAGCCATAGTAAGAAAATGCTAATGGAGTTCATGAGCAAAGAAAAAGTGTCCCAGTCTGTTGTTTATATTGCATGGTGCCTTAATTTTTGCCTGAACAGCTTATTCAGCTGAACATAAATCCAAAAGAAGATGGGTGGAGGAAGCTACTCTCACCTGAAAGAAATATGAACAGGAATTCATTGGTGCAGCATAAAAAAAGTTCAGCTCTCATCCTTCTATGTACAAAAAAATTACTCAGCTAATGTTCAGTTTGATTCACTGTGTCTGGCTCAGAACAAGAGCAAGCACATTCTGCAAAGGTTATGCCTTTTTGTAGCAAGATAACCTAAATGGTCTAGAAGGGGAAATTAGAAGGCATGCTGCCTGTATCAAGCCACGACTGCCTGAGGAACAACTATGCCAGATGTACCTTTGGCCCTCTGAAAGGAATATTTGATTACAATTGAAAGAAGTGTTATTTTTCTCCTCAGAATAATTGGAAATATTATGGACAGGTAGGAATTGGAAAGTATTTTACACACTCTCAGCATTCTATGGTTACTTCATACAATACTGTATCCTCTTTTTTAAAAAAAATAGTATCAAGGCTGGTTCCTGTGGTTCGTGAGAAGAATTACTATTATTTGGCTTAAAACTTAAAACAGGTATGTGGGCTCATGTCTGAATGGTGAGAGTCAGAAACATTGAAAAAATGTCCCTCCACTTCATTCGAAACGATGCTATTTGGATAGCCTGTTGAAAGATGAAAAAACTCTTTACCTTAAACACCTTCCCTTTAATAACCTGGTTTCCCTTCATTACTTATGTTCAACTACACAGAGATAAATATACTAATCCTCCTAACACTTGTGGGAATAAATGGATGACTGTACTAGCCTGTTTCCTCTTCAGATGTTCCTGTTCTCACAACTATCAGCTTTATAAAGCAAGAACTAACATGGACCGACTTAAACTCTGCAGGAATACAAATACACTGTATTTGAAAACAGAGTCATATTTCACTCTCTCTTTCTCCCCTTCTTTCTCTTATTTCCTACAAAGCTCATTAGTATAACTTTCTCCTAAAACTGTTTTCTGTATCAGTTTAACATTCTAAATAAACCTTTGATTAAAAAAAAGAAAAAAGAAAAAGAAACTCTTCTTTTGATGCAAGAACTTCATTTGTATGCTAACTGTATTTTTAAGTGTAGATTTCAACACTTAGACCAAAACTAAAAGTCAACTGTTGCTTTTTGTATTGCCTACTGTGATTTGCTCTAATAATGCACTCTGTTCTTCCTTTTTGCCCTTTTGTAAATGTTATAGCTGGCTGAGTAGCTCAGTGAGTTAGGTATCTGGCTGAGGAACCAGAAGCTGAGAGTTCAATTCCCGACTGTGCCTCCTGTAAGAAGAGCTACCCTGTGTGGCCTTGGGCAAGCTATACAGTTCCAAGGCACCCCCAGAAGAAGGGATTGATGAATCACTTCTGAGTACTCTCTACCTAGAAGACCCTGAAAAGGGTTGCCATGATTCAGAATGGACTTGATGGCACACAATTACTATTATTAATATGATTACAGACTACATAAACAAATTAATAACTTGATAGAGCGTTGTCCAACTTGGAATTCCCCATATGTGTTGGACTAAATATCCCACCACCCTCTGTCAAAATACTGGGTTTGAAGTCCAACTGAAAATGTGTTTGAAGTCCAACTCAGCTGGAGGACACTAAGTTCTTTGGCCAAAGAACCATCTAATCTAAAATTCAGATGCCACTGAGAAGCCCACAAGCGGATAGAGATAGCATAAATTGATGTTTGTCCTCAGCAGTGCTAGCACTGTCGTTAAGCAGTGTGTGGTGGTTCCTTGAGGGACTGCCTGTCTTTGAAATTAAAGTGGGGAACCGTGTGGCCATTACAAAATACAAATTGCTACTAGGGATGGGAGCCAATTCTTTGGGGGATTTCTTTCCTTTTGGTCCAAAATAACTGCACTTTTTGAAAGAGGGAGAAAATACCATGTACTATTCAGCATCTGGTTTTTGAGATATTCCACCTAAATCCGGTGTATGTAAGATCACTGGATCAAACTGATTTAAATGAAAATTGCATATTTTTTAATTTAAATCTTTAAAAAATCCAATTTTTAAAATTTAAATCATGATTTAAATATATTTGATTCAAATCATATCCACCCAGATCAATGGTGAGTTTACTCCATCTTAAATTTCATTGATTTAGTGAGTTTACCCTGGTTGTGACATAGTACTGGATTTCAGCTAATGATTCTAAACATGGTGTTTTCATTTACAGTAGATCTCCTACGTAGTAGTATCAGTTGGCAAGATCGAATTTCCTTCATGAGTTTGCCTAATCCCCTTTCGAAGCCAACCAGGACAGCAGCCATTTTCATATATCATGACAAGGAATTTCCCAGTACAGCATAACATTTTGAGAACTCCTGCTTTAGGTCTTCACTGGTTACCAGAATTTCCTAGTGTTGGATTCAAGCCAAAACATAGTGAATTAGTTTGTATTCACTCTGTTATAATTGGGGGAGGCAGAGGGATGTGGATATGTTTTAATGATTAACATTTATGGTGGAATCCACAACCCATTAAATAATTAGGAACAGATTTTCACGATTCCAAATTTCCTGGGCCACTGGGCCAAAAACCACTTCTGTAGAGCAAAGGGAGAGATTTGCCCCTTAACGCTGTGATCAAACTTTCCCCAAATCAATGACAATACCTTGACAATGCAAAAATGTAATGGAGATACTTCCTGCAGAGAAAAAGGTTGTTAATTCCAATCTCAGTTCTTATGTGCTGCTGCTATCCCTTCATATATGAATGAGAGATCGATTAGAGGGGATTACATGCAATCTGACTTTACAGTCCAATCAGTTTACTCCGAAGGCAATGGGGGAACTATAGGAAGAGCATACTTTTAAACAATGAGGCATGACTGCAAATAGCAGCCATGTGTGTTTTATACCCTGAACTGTATGTAACATTCACACAATATTTTCAAAAGGTAGAAATGTATAAAACCAGTTCCCAAATAACTCAAAGTTTGGTAATGAGAAGTGTTCAGTTCAACAACTTTTCATGGCAGCCAGCCCAAGTGTGGATGCTGCACATGTTGAAGCTCTTCTGCTGATGGCATCAGCATATAGTTTCGCCCTCACCTGCCTCGGGCAGGAAACTCAGAAAAACCCTGATGGGACCTGTAGGCCAACAACATCTAGAGCATGGCCCCCAACCTTGAGTCCCCAGCTGCTATAGGACTAA
Source organism: Pogona vitticeps (assembly GCF_051106095.1). Taxonomy (NCBI): domain Eukaryota; kingdom Metazoa; phylum Chordata; class Lepidosauria; order Squamata; family Agamidae; genus Pogona; species Pogona vitticeps. The sequence continues at coordinate 215,640,049 of NC_135784.1, read as the reverse complement.
AAGTCCCAGAAGCCTTCATCACTAGCTGTGCTGGCCAAGACTTCTGGAAGTTGTAGTCCAAGAATATCTAGGAACCCAAGGTAAAGATACACTGATCTAGAGGGACATACACATGGTGTCATGCATTCATGTCATTTGTACTCTATATCAGTGGTCCCCAACCTTGGGCCTCCAGACGTTCTTGCACTTCAACTCCCAGAAATCCTGGCCAGCAGAAGTGGTGGTGAAGGTTTCTGGGAGTTGTAGTCCAAGAAAATTTGGAGGCCTAAGGTTGAGGACCACTGCTCTATATCTTTATGATGCACATCATTGTAAACTCATCAGATATGGTTGCCATGTGAAGTTGGAGAGTTCCCTTAGTTAAACCTAACCTGCAAAGTCTCCTACTGCTGCCTAGAGTGGTCTTATAGGCCAGATGGGTGGGGTATAAATCAAATAAATAAATAAATAAATAAATAAATAAATAAATAAATAAATAAATAAATAAATAAATAAATAAATAAATAAATAAATGCTGTGTTTGTGGGTGATTCAGGGTTGCTTGAAAATTTCTCAGGTGTTTCCCAAAGGGAAAATCAGTAATGGTGAATGAGTGTCACCCCTAGTTTGCCTACCTCCACGAATCTTCATCTTCAAAATGCAGCTGGAAGTAACATATGAAAGGGGGCATCAAATAAGCTCTGATAGGGCTTGTCCAAGTTGTGCAAATTGAAGGTGAGAGATGAAGTCTCATGAGGTAGAAAATAGAATCAAGCTCTTTATGAAGTATTTCTTTAAATGAGTTGTTAAAAAGCTCTGGCTCAACGTATTTTTGACGAAGCTGATATTGACCAAAGAAAGGTGCAGAGAGTATAAAGAAGCTCGCTCCTGAAGAAGGCTTTGCTGAAATGCGTTGAGCCAGAGCTTTTTAATGACTCATTTAAAGAAATACAGACTAAGGATCCTGTTTCTACTTTCTACATCCTGAGACTTCATCTCTCATTTATAATCTGGACTTCTGTGGATGTACCAGTTCCTTTTGTTTTGTTTCAAACTGATGGTGAACCTTCAAAACAATTCCCAGACTCAACAACCCACCACAACTATTCTGCAACAGAGATTCCTTAGAAGACAAGTAAATATGAAGACTGTTCCCAGAATGCAGAATGTTTGGAAGCTCTTATGTTAAAGGGATAGAGGGACCTGATGGCGCTGCAGGTTAAACCGCAGAAGCTTCTGTGCTGTAAGGTCTATAGATCTTCAGCTGTAAGATCAAATCCACGTGATGGAGTGACTGCCCGTCCCTTGTCCCAGCTCCCACCAACCTAGCAGTTCGAAAGTATGCGAATGTGAGTAGATAAATAGGGACCACCTTGGTGGGAAGGTAACAGTGTTCCGTGTCTAAGTCGCACTGGCCATGAGACCACGGAAGATTGTCTTCAGACAAACGCTGGCTCTATGGCTTGGAAACGGGGATGAGCACCGCCCCCTAGAGTCGAACACAACTGGACAAAAATTGTCAAGGGGAACCTTTACCTTTACCTATGTTAAAGGGATAAGAAGAACATGGAGGGTTTTCTAAATTAACAAGAAGGAAGTATCTAGTAAACTTTTTGTCCTTGCTTGACATCCATTTGGTCTGTATAAAAAGCTAATCCTTAGTTGAGAGGTAACTGTAGTATTACAAATTATGAGCTGCTTTTTAAAAAGGGAGAGAATCTATAATGAGATTCAGCACAGTAAAGAAGTTGAGATATATCAAAGGTGAGTTCACACCGCAGAGCCATACCATTGAGTACAAGTGTTGTAAATTAATGGTGTCCTACCGAAAATGATAAATTTTATTGAGTGGTATCATAGATCCTGAAGCCAGATTGGTTGCCTATTTGTGTGATAACAAAAGATTAATGTTTTCTACATAGATCATCTTGAATTGTGTTCTTTGTAAGTTATTGAACAATTTACCCTTTTTCTTCTGAGTTTTATCAAAGCCAAAGGACATAATCCATTCTTTACTTGAAGAAGCAGAATTTGAGTCATTATTCACAGAATATGCTTCTTTTACAAATGTCCACAATTCTGTTTTTAAACATGGTTTATGCTGTAACATAGTACAATTAATCACCCAATGTTTAGCCAAGACACAGATGAGAAATAGCACCACACCTTCCCAAGCTACAAATCCTAGTTTTCAAAGTATATGAGATAAGGGCCAAGCACTTTTCCATAAACAAAATTGTTAAAATTGACCACTTTGATTTAACTCCTCTTCCTTCTTTAGTGCACTGTACTACATGTATAAAGAAAATAACTTACTGTAATAATATATTAATTTAGTAAACATCTATCTGAAACGACAGTAGCAGCTGAGGGGCTTGACTTTGAGGAAAAAATTATTGGAAGGAAGGATAGGTTTCTACGTCCTATACGCTACTTCTTCTTTCTAAATCTGTCTTTTTTTCCCTCACAAGCTTGTCATAGTTCATTCTTTGTTTCCAAAGATGATGAGCTCCCCCAGATTCATCATTTAGGAGGAAAAGGAGAAGAAGCCAGTGGTTAAGGTTAAGCATTAACACAGAGATGGATACACAGGTGACTACGTACTAGCCCAATGCAAGCCCAGAAGACATGGAAACAGTGTGGGCAGGTTAGCTGATCCTGGGTTTATCGGCCGGTCGAGAAGTTACATCTTTGCTTTCTTGCTTCCCTCTTCCTCTGTGTATCCTTGATTCTTTTTGTTTCTAATTCTTTAGCCTCTTGCTTGACAGCATTTTGCCAAGACCTTTCGTTGGGAGTGAGAGCTTCCCAGCTGACACAGGGCTCAGTCACAGGGCCGATCTACATCAATTCCAGTCCTGCATTTTTTTAAATCACTGTAAAGTCACGTGGTATATAACTTGCATTCACATTGCTTAAACTCCTTTCCATTCTGTTTGCGGAGCACGCTTGTGGTTCTATTTTGTTTTATTTTTTAAGTCTACATTGTGAAATTGAGTGTCACCTAACAATGCTCTTAGTGCACTGGCCACCCTCCAAGCCCTTGCATGCCCACTCTGCACCTTCCAGTGCACTGCTCAGTCACTGAGTGGGCTGAAATAGCTGCTTTGCACGGTGATGCTCCTGGCACACCAACATCCTCTGTGTCCTGGAGCACTTGCTCAGTGGGTGCAGAACAGGCACAGAGCAGGTGCCCCAGGGCATTGAAAGACAGCCTGCACGCACAGAGCAAGTGGGCCAGGACACAGAGGAGGGTCTGCGCCCACTCGGTGCCCTCTGGTCTTTTGCTGCTCTGCCACAACAGCTGTGCCTCTGCCACCCAAAATCCACACAGGCACAAATTTTAAAAAGCAGCAGCATTCAAATCCACAAAACTGCACAGAATTGAGTTGAATTAGAAGCAAGGCAATTTTAAAAGCCCTTGCTGAAAAAAACAACCCTCACTTTGCAGCCCAAATAAATCAATTTCCCCCTTGCATCATGTGCCCAGGAATTTATGCATCATTTAAAATAATGTTAAAATCAACATAATCACAGTTCTTATGGCCAGTTTCTCCACTTCCTCCACTCTTTCATCTCTTCTGCCAAAATATAAGACGATGAGGGCATGTGATATCTTAAGGACTACCTCCACGTTCATTATTTATTTCATTCATTTTGTGTTTTCTTTTATTCAAACAGGCAATCTTGTAGCCACTCGTGGCATGGAGTTCTTTTGTCTAGGCAGAGAACTTCAGGTGCTGATCCAAGCAAACCAATATAAACTCATCTTGCACAGAGCTTGCTAGACTGCAGTATTGTTCTGAAAAGCATCATTTTGCAAGCATGATCCATAAAAGGTAGGTGCCAATTGTTGTTGGTGGTGGGGGTGGGGGTGTCTGTGTGTGTGTGTGTGTGTGTGTGTGTGTGTGTGTGTGTGTGTGTGTGTGTGTGTGTGTGTGTGTGTGTGTGTGTGTGTGTGTGTGTTTCCTTAGTTGTTGAATGATTGTGTTGAGCTGTGTTGGGGGCAATAAGAATTGGTCATCATGAACAGTGACTTTAAAGAGCACCGGCTTGCAATGCTGCTGTTCTTGGCAGTCTCAAATTCTAATTTGCAAAAGCTCCAGGATGACCATAAACTTTGTTAAGCTAAGGCTTCTAAGTACTCTAGTCAAAATGCATTCATAGTGTCAAGGGGAGGCTATGCACTATAAATATGAAGCTGAAAGTGTCGCCTTCCCTTCCTTTGAAAAAGGGAAGGATGGATTGGCATATACCTTTACAGACAGCATGTCACAGTTTGATGAATGTCTTAATAACATTAACAAGTTAAACATTTCCAATTTTCAGTGTTAATCACAGTGCCTTTAATTTCACTATTTCTAATGTTTAACTTTAATTAATTTTAAACCGAATGCTCTAAGCTCTGGGCGAGACAGCTCGTTAGAGATTCTCCAGCCATCATGACAGTGTTTGCCTCCAGTTTCGGAGTGAGACACCAATTTTTTTTTTTCAGAAGAGGCGGCCATGTTAGTCTGTGCTAGCATATCAGGCCAAAAGCAAAAGACAGGCGCCACAATGTTTTTGACTTCTTTATTTTTCTTTTGCTTTTGTTCAAAATACTTTTGATCCATCATAAAATGTCTTGCTTTCTGAAGCACAGACAAAACACAAAAGGACAGGTTAAATACTCCCAAAGATATAGACAATTCCTCTACATTCTCCTCTAAGAAGTCTAGGTATCACTGCTTTATACACAGCTGCACAAAAGTCAGTTCCATGAATGCAGCAGAAAAACGTGAGCCTATTGTCATGCAAGGGAAAAAAAGTGGCTTTCCTTTTTAGCACATTAGGATGGACTAGGTCACTGTTTACATTAATCAAAATGCATTTGAAATGTGTAGTTTGAAAGAATTTATCTAGAAATTTATGCAGGGAGTGGACAGATATAAGGAATGATTTTGAGAGAAAATACATGTAGAAATATGCGAAAACTTGTTTAGGAATTCATCGTTTTGAAAAGAAGCCATTGAAAATAAATAGACTGAAATTTAATTTTCATAAGAGATTTTACAATTAGATTCATATTGAGACAGGATGGACTAGACATGTATATGAAAATGTGTCAGAGAAACATAGGCCAGAAATAGATGCATTTGTCCACTTTATGCTTTTTAACCATTCAAAAATCACCTTAGGATTCTCCTGAAGAATGTGTGAAATCCACTCAGGACTTCCGGGCTGAATTGGTGCCAGTGGTGATTATTTGTGCTCCACTCCCAGAAATTGCATGTGCCCAAGCCTCAGAGTTCAAGCATGGAAGGGAATATGGCAGTGCAACAATTTATCTCTAAAACTATCGGGTTTGTGTGTCAGCTGTATAGAATGTTTAAAATATGAGTATTGTCCCTTGCATTTTGGGTTGTGAAATGTTCAAGGGCCCCACTGCCTCTCACAAAAGATAAGACAATCATTTAATAATTCAGCATAAGAAGAAGGACTCTGGTTCTTATGCCCTTCTCTAATCACTAAAACTGTATACCCTAACTACTTCACTTGATGGTTCCATAACTTTCTGGCTTCTATCAATGGGCATTAGAATTAGAGAATTCTTACTCCACAGTTTGGAAAAATTACTTCTTTGGAAGTAATGAATGAATTCCAGAATCTTCCAACTAACATGGCCAGGGAGTATGCATGTTGAAGGATTCTAAGGCTACAGTCCAAAAAAGGTAACTTTTCCAAGCTGTATTTATCCCAAATAAGATACACTAATGCACACCAAGACATTCAACAAGAATACCATTATCTTGGCCTTGAAATAAGACGCAAGAAAGCACAACTGATGCAAAAGAGGGAAGTACCCTCATCTTGGCATCTGAACTAAGTCTGACACAAAATTGCATATAATTATCTCCAGCTCCTCGTTAAGCAGTTCTTAATCTTTTCTTTACCATGGACCCACTTTAAATATCTTTTGTTGCCATGGGCCACCAATATTTAACTCAAGATTTAACCTAAAGTGCATCAAATATTTATTTAAAACTTTTCATAATAGGTCTTCAAATTTGGAGACAAGGGAGAAATAAGTTAATATGTTAATGCACTCATTCCTATTATAATATTTTTGTTGGAATAATTCCATATATATTTAAAATAATAATCATCATCCCCTCCATGGGCACAGGCCTTGTTGAGGCTGAGGGGCTTGTGCATTTCAGTGAGGTCTCAGCTGAGAAGCCAGACCAACTGTGTCCACCAACAGCCATTGGGTTTTGGGTATTACAGGCAAACAGTGGTTTTCAAAAAAGAATGATGGAAATTTGGAAAAGGAAACACCCAAACAGTGAACTGAACAACAATTAATGGACCAGAGAAGGTTTATCATCCGAAGTAAAGTGTTTTCAAAACTGGAACTGCAATAACTAGAAAAGGTGGCAAAAGAAAAATCAACACAGGACAATGACCATAGTATGAAAAACAAATGGAGGGTAGAAGTCGACGCAATAGTGGAAGAAAACATATCAATAGAGGAACAACTTATGGAATAACCCAGAAATTATAAGTTGACAAAAAGGCACACATCACTGAGGGAAAAATAGTAACACATATTAGCAAATAAATTGAAAGATATGATGGACACTTGAAATATGGAATTTTGAAATAACCAACTATTATTCTATACATCACTAGGAGAAAATGTGGAGCAAAAGAAATTAGCCCCATGTGAAGATGATGCTCCACAATTTTGGAAAGAAATTTGGGAAAGCCCAACTGGACATAACAAAAACACCTCATGAATTAAAGACATTTGTAAAGAAACTCAAGAAAAACATATGGATGATATTGTAATAACAATTGAAATGACTGAGACAAGTAAAGGCTGTGAAAAATTGGAGTGTACCTGGTCCACTTGAGCTGCATGGATTTTGGTTAAAGCATTTAACAAGTCACCATCAATGTATAGCAATGTAGTCTAATCGCTTAGTTCAAAATTATATCAACATATCTCTCCTACTCTGGCCATGCTGCACTGGCTGCCCATCCGTTTCCGCATTGACTTCAAAGTGTTAATGCTTACATATAAAGCCCTAAACCAGGGGTTTTAAACTCAATTTACCTGGGGGCCGCTAGAGGCAGAGTCTGGGTGAGGCTGGGCCACATCAGATTTTCTGCCAAGCGGAGCAAGAGCCGAGGGAAGCCGCCCAGGAGTTAGACAGGTGGGCTGGCTGGCAGGCTGCAGTTCTGGATGGAGGGTGCAAGAGGTGCTGTCTTGGGAGAGAGCTAGCGAGCAAGGCAAGGCTTTTTTTTTTTACTCTTGACAGCAGAGGATGTGTGGGCGCTTTGGGGGGGCAGACAAGGCGAGGGCCACAAACTATCATCCTGGGGGGCAGCAAATGGCCCCCGGGCCGCATGTTTGAGACCCCTGCCCTAAACGGTTTAGGACCTCGATACTTGGCGGAATGCTTACTCCCAACTAGTTCTACCCGTGTCACCCGCGCGAGCCAGGAGGTGAGGCTGAGGAGCCTGACACCGAGGGAGGCCTGGAAGGAAAGAACTAGAAACCGGGCCTTCTCGGCGGTGGCTCCTCGCCTCTGGAATAACCTACCTCCGGAGATTCGCACTGTACACTCGCTGGGTACTTTTAAGAACCAACTAAAAACGTGGATGTATAGGTAGGCCTTCCCTTCTAGTTAATTCCTGTCCTCTTTCCTTTTTTATTCTTTTTTTCTCTTTATTTGATTTATTTTGTATTTTTCCCATCTTGCAGAATCATTTAATTAATTAATTGCTATAAATTTTTCTTGAACTTGTTATCCTTTATGTTGTAAGCAGCCTAGAGTAGTCGAAATGACTAGATAGGCGGGTGATAAATACAATAAATAAATAAATAAAATAAAATTCTGTAACTGAAGATTGGATGACAGCAGGAAATACATTTCTGATAAAAAAAGATCATCAAAAGGGCAATGGATTAGCAATTAATTACATGCCTCCCAACAATGTTCAAGCTTCTCACAGGAGTACTGGCAGGATCAATATATAATTATTTAATTGAACACTCCCTATACCCAATATGAACAGAAAGGGAACTTTAAAAAGTCAAGAGGCTCGAGCTGCTTTTTGAAAAAATGATACTAAAGAATACAAAATGACAAAAAAAAATCTTAACATGGCCTGGATAGACTATAGAAAGGCATTTGACTCATTGCAACATAACTAGATTAACACCTGCCTAAAAATTTGGGGGATTAGTAAAAATATTCAGAGGTTCCTCAAGAAAAACATGGAAAAATTGAAAATTGTCTTAATGGCCTATGATGAAGAAATTGATTAGGAATAATTCAAATGTCACCACTGATGTTTAACATCTCATTAATCCTCATATCAATAATTTTTAAAAACTGAATTGGGCTACCATATTTCAGAACAAGCAGGAAAAATCAATCACTTAAACATGGATGATTTAAAATTAAATGCAAAAATTCCATTGAGATAGAATCACTGGTAAACACAGTGCAAATATTTAATGAAGATATTCAAATAGAATTTGTAATTGACAAATGTGCAGCTCCATCTATATACCATGGCAAGATCCAAAAATTGGATGGAATAGACTTTTTAAAAATGGAAATATTATAAAGTCATTCTCCAGTGATGAAAATTATAAATACCCTGGAATACTAGAAGCAGACAACATCCTGCATGCAAAAGCTAAAGAACTGACAAAAAGTGAATATATCAAAAGACTGCAGAAAATCATAAAATCAAAATTAAATGGGGGAAATACAATCAAAGCCATAAACACATGGGCAGTTCCAATAATGAAATACCAAGCTGGAATAAAAGAGTGGACCCAAAATGAATTAGAAGAATTGGATTGAAAAACACGGAAACTAATGCACCATGCACTACATCCAAAAAGTGATGTGGAGGACAGATTATATTTACCATAAAATATTGGAGGCTGTGAATTATTGCCAATGCAGCAGGTAACAGAATAAGAAATAAGAAGCTTATTCTTATTTAACTATATTATTAAATAATAATATAAATTATTATATCAGTAGAAGTAGAGAAAAATTACTTAAGGCAATGAAAATAGAGGACATTTTGGAAAACAACAGAAACAAAGGCTCAATATAAGAAACAACAATTTGAAAATAAATTAAACCATGAAATGGACAACACCTGAGAAATACTGACGGAAAGCATGATCTAAATTCAACATGGGCATGGTTAAAACTGGGGACCATTAAGAAAGAAACCAAAGGCTTGATTTTTTCCTATTAGTTGAGAAACTTCAAATGAGGCCCTCATTCTTTCTAATAATTGTTCCTTCATATTGGCTGACAAGCTGTCAATTCACTTCTTAACTGTGTCATTTGACAAAGGCATTAAAAAATGTCCTGGGCAGCTTTCTCGTTGATCAATGAAGAAAGTACGATTTTTGGCAGCAGGTAATATAAGTTCTTCAGCTATTGTGTGTGATTTTCCAGTTTTTGCTATTAAACGAGAAACTTCAAATGAGGGCCTCACTGCATTTTCATTGTTACAAGCAGTCTCTCTCTTTTTTACCATTTTCTTACTTTCCTGAAGCTCATGCTCCTTACTTTTGAAAAAATTAATGATCTTTGTGGCATGTTCATTATGTTTCATATTGAGATGTCTTCACAATTTTGATGGTTTCATGGCCTTGTTGGATTATATCTCCTAACACAACATACACTGTGGAAACTGCTTGTTTTTGGGACCTGTACATGTGAAGTTAATTGGCAGATATTCCTTGCTATAACAATGACGCTTTCAAAGATGACTGGAAGAAGCTTCATTTTGCTTTGAACAGGATGCACCCTCATCAATATCATCAGTTCTTTCACGTTTCAAATTCAGCCAGAGATCCATTCTGAGGCTCAGCCAAAATGTACAATAACCAAACTGTTTTATTAACAGAAATTGAAGAAGAAACATGATCACAAAGTTTATCCAAACACTCACTGACACTGACACTGATTGACTCTGACTCTCTCCCTGCAGCTTCTGACTGTCTGCGCAATAGCAAGAAATGCAATGTGTTGTTTCTCAACCACTCAGCATCCTTCACTTGCATATTCTCACCGTGTGCAGAAATATCAAACAGTTATTTGCTATCAAAGATTTATTTTCATAACTGATTTTTACTTTTGTTTGTTTTTAATGGAGTTGGTAGGTTAGAAAAATCGGGTTTTACACAAGCAAGGAAGGGAAATTAAGATTTTGTTTTATTTATTTTTCTTGCTTTCTTGCTTTTTTTTCATTCATTCATTATTTCTTTTTAATTTAACAGCAAAAAATCATAGCATTTCTTCAAGCCTTCGCAAACTCCCTGGGAGGATATTGTGCCCCCCCCCGGGAGGGCTGAGGACCATAGGTTAAGAACCTAGATCCTAGTTTAATAAAGGAACAAGGGAAGGAGGTGGGATGGTTAACTCTGCTGACACTGATTATCAATATGCATTCTCAATTAAAGGATCAGACAAGAACAGGAACCTACACTTAATTTTAATGCCTCCCAAGGCTGACTTTGCCAGTAACATTTATAAAATATTGAAGGAAAAGGGAGAAGATTGTGTGGTTGTCAATTTTGGCAGCCGATTTTGAGTTGCCCTTGAAAGCAAGTGCCATAAATCTTAAATGAAATCAAATACAAGGCTGGTGATTTGGATCTTCAGTTCATTCCCTTCAAAAAGTAAATGATTCCAATCAAATTAAAGCTAAACACCCTGACTTTTCTTCTGTGATCTGCCTATTCAATGATCCTCACACTTACGAGAAATACCAGAACTGCATTTCTTGCACCCTTATCTGGAACTATATCCCACTAAAATCAGCAGGACTTACTTCAGAGGAAACATGCACTATGTGATGCAGTGGGGAGGGAGTGGCACTGGTAAAACCACTCCATATATATCTCACTTACCTTGAAATCCCTATTAGGATCTCTATAAATTAGTTCTGAGTTGATGACACAGAAAGAGAGGCTGTCAGCAATATTCTCTGTTGTGTTCACTTGTGTATAGGTTTGTGTTTATATTTCATAGGAACAAAGTAGTTGGAAACTGGAACAAAACAAACACACACACACACACACACACACACACACACACACACACACACACACACACACACTTAAGGATAGATAGTCTTTTTGCTTGGGTATGGCCAGAAATGAGGAAAGTTACTTTTCTGGACTATATTGAATCATGGAATCACAGAGTTGGAAGAGACCACAGGGGACATCGGGTCCAACCCCCTGCCATGCAGGAACTCCATCAAAGCCCTCCCGACAGATGGCCATCCAGCCTCTGCTTAAAAACCTCCAAAGAAGGAGACTCCACCACACTCCGAGGCAACCTATTCCACTGCTGACCAGCTCTGACTGTCAGGAAGCTCTTCCTGAGATTCAGGTGGAATCTATTTTCCTGTAGTTTGAATCCATTGCTCCTTGTCCTAGTGTCTGGAGCCATGGAAAGCAACCTGTTCCTTCCTCAACATGACATCCCTTCAAATATTTAAACATGACTATCATGTCCCTTTTTAACCTTCTTTTTTTGTAAGGCTAAACATTCCCAGCTCCCTAAGCCGCTCCTCATAGGAAATGGCTTCCAGACCTTTGATCATTTTGGTCGCCCTCCCCGGACAAGTTCTAGGTTGTCAACACCTTTCTTGAATTGAGGTGCCCAGAACTGGACACAATACTCCTGGTGAGGTCTGACCAAAGCAGAATAGACTGGCACTATCACTTGCCTTGATCTAGACACTATACTCCTATTGATGCAACCAAGAATTGCATTGGCTTTCTTGGCAGCCGCATCACACTGCTGACTCATGTTCAGTTTGTGATCTACAAAGACTCCTAGATCCCTTTCACAGGTACTGTTGTCTAGCCAGGTGTCTTCCATCCTATATCTATTCAGTTCATTTTTTCTGCCTAGGTGGAGGACCTTACATTTCTCCCTGTTGAAATTAATTTTCTTAGATTTGGCCCAGAACTCTAATCTGTCAGTCATTTTGAATTTTAATCCTGTCCTCTGGGGAATTAGCAACCCCTCCCAGTTTGGTATCATGTGCAAATTTAATCAGCATACTCTCTATTCCTTCCTCTAAGTCATTGATAAAGATGTTGAATAACACCAGGACCCAGAACAGAACCCTGGGGCACCCCACTAGTTACCTCTCTCCAGGATGAAGAGAAGCCATTGGTGAGCACCCTTTGGGTTTGGTCAGTCAAACAATTACATATCCACTGAATAGTAGCACTGTCTAGCTCACATTTTACTAGCTTTCTTGCAAGAATATCATGGGGAACTTTGTCAAAGGCCTTACTGAAATCAAGATATGCTACATCCTCAGCGTTCCCTTCATCTATCAAGCCTGTAACTCTATCAAAAAAAGAGATCATATTAGTCTGGCATGATTTGTTTTTGAGAAACCCGTGTTGACTTTTAGTGATAACAGCATTGCTTTCTGAGTAATAATAAACTGTCTTTTTAATGATCTGCTCTAGAATTTTTCTGGGAATTGATATCAGGCTGACTCGGTGATAATTACTTGGGTCTTCTTTTTTCCCTTTTTGAAGATAGGGACAACATTTGCCCTCCTCCAGTCTGTGGGGACTTCTCATGTTCTCCAAGAATTCTCAAATATTATTGCCAATGGTTCTGAAATTACTTCTGCCATCCCTCAGAATACCCCAAATGTTGGAATATTCTGATACCTTCAGCTTCCATATTAACCCCTTCACCAACAGAACAGAAGGATATCAAGCAGACCCTACAAAGACAGGGAGAACTTCTTTAGCAGAGGTGGGAAATGTAAGCTCCCCATTCATTTCAATGCAGCACATTGCCCCAGATGTTTGAAGATGCACAGGTAAATGGGATATGTCACTAAAATGAATGGGAAAGCATCTGGAGGCAGGGGTGCCCAATTTTCATCTCAGAGGTTCACATCTACATGATAATTTGACTGGAAAATATAGCAGTTAGTCTTTAAGGTTCCACAATGTATTTGTCTTCTTAATTTTTTTATAAAATAAAAATAGAGAATCAGTTCCTGCCTCATGAAATTTTTTCAGAGATCACGGAATCTCTTGTTGTTTACACTACATTGATTCTATCCTACTTTATCTGTCATGTTTTCTCACCAATATCTTAGGATATTGCTAGGAGTTATTCCATTTGTGACTATTCCTCTTCAAAGATTTATGATTTTCAAGGTTCCATTTTTAAAAAAATCAACAAGATAGGCTTTTGTCAGTGTTCACTTTTATAAGACACATTTCACCTTATAAAATTCTTCTTCTAAGCAACTGTTTAAACATTCATGAAACTACTATGTCTTCTGTACTCTATAAGTAATTAAAAAAAGGTAAAAGCAATATAAACACAGGCAGTGATTGCCCTTGTTTCCCATATGAATGTCAGTCATAAAATTCAGTAAACATTCCTGTGTAAATTATAAAGGTCCTTATTAGGTGTTTATGATATTATCATTTGCCTTCTTATGAATTTCAGGACAAATAATATCAAGATTCATATAGGAAATAATAAGTATGGGATTTTCAGAATTCATGGTTTACACTACAGCCTCCAGAAGTCAGCAGGAATTCCCCCAACCATTTTTCTTGCTGCTTTAATCAAGAAAGCAAAGTCCTGACAGGTGTTTTAACATTCTTAAATGAATGAATTGAGATTCCAGCAGTCATTTTCATTCTGTGGAGAAAAGAGGAGAAATAGATGGGCAGGACTAAGGTCTGAGAGAAGTGCAAGGGATTATGGGTGTGGTAGTCTCTTCTCAATAGGCTCTGCACAAGAAACCTCACCAAAATAATAGAAAAACTTACCAGTCTTATAATCCTTTGTAGCTCCCATGAAGTTTAGCCTTACTTACCTGTTTCCCCAGTCTTCTCCACAGGATGAAAATGGCTGCTGAAGTCTGAATTCATTCATTTAAGAACTTAAAAACATCTGTCAGGACTTTCACTTCTTTATTAAAGTCCCCAGAAGTCTGGCAGGGGAAATCCTGCAGACCTCTGGAGCTGAAGTCCGCCATTGGAGAAAAGTACTCCAACAGACTGGAGCAAGTTCAGAGGAGGTCAGCAAGGATGATCAGGGGACTGGAAACCAAGCCCCATGGGGAAAAACTGAAAGAACTGGGCATGTTTAGCCTTTTAAAAAAAGAATACTGGGGAAAAATATGACAGCACTTTTCAAATACTTGTAAGGTAAGCCACACAGTCTAAAGGAGCAGAAGAATTTGTTCTTGGCCATTCCAGAGCGCAGGACACGTAGTAACAAGCTCAAGTTACAGAAAGCCAGATTTCAGATGAATATCAGGAAAAACTGTTAGAGGTATGACAATGGAACCAATTACCTCAGGAGGTAGTGAGCACTCCAACACTGGAGGCATTCAAGAGAAAGTTGGACAACCATCTGTCAGATCTTCTTTGACATGGATTCCTGTACTGAGCAGGAGGTTGGACTTGATGGCCTTACAGGTCCCATCCAACTCAGTTATTCTATGATTCTAGTCCTAGAGAGCAATGTGTAAAGTACGAGGTGGGCTACTTGTTGGAATTTCAGTGTGAGGCAATTTTACAAGTGTGGGTCAAAGAGGAGTAATCCAAAAGAGGAAATCCAATAGAAATTCAATCTAGTCTTTGTATGATCCTCTCTTTAGCTGTGCCAGACAAATCAGATTTCTAAGAGCTTTTCTCTATTGGAAACTGCAGAAGGAATCCAATACTGAAAATAAGAGTCTCTTTAGTATCTTTTTTCCTCATTAGTGTTAACCTAAAAGTCCAATGCCTAAGCTTCATTTCACCATCACTAAGGAGAAATCTGTCTTTATAAAATTCAAGTGTACTAGGCAGAAAACTGCCCTGTTTATTGTCCTTTAAAAAAAAAGAGTCTACCTTGAAATACAATAATTGGTCTCCATTTGACTTCTCTGTACTTTGCTGAACCCTTTCAAATGTTTTCCTTTCATTCAACATTCAGTGCTGGTGGCTACTCTCTGCTCATTAACACTATGCAGTAAATAAAGCCAGTGTTGGAAGGAGACATCTTATCAGATTAAGTGACAGCCCCAAAAGGTTTTTGATGTGAGAACTGCTAAGCTGTACATTTTTGGCAGCTGAACTGTGAGGCCGAGAATAGCCTTATCTGACAAAAAGTCCCTCCAAACCACACACACAACCACACTTTAAACTTGAAGGGAGAGAAGAATGGAGAAGTTAAGTGGAGGAAAGGATCATACCAAGAGTCACACTATGCAGGGAGGAAAGAGATGAATTTATATACGTACTTTTTAAATATATATTTATTTGCAAGTTGTCATTTTTTTTCCCTCCTCAAAAGCAAAACTATTGTTTTAAACAGAATTGCCCCTGAAAGGGCTATTTAAAGTTGTGTTTCTTTACCTGAGGGCCACAACAATTTTTAGGAGCAAATGTGACAAGCTGAATGGGTGAGCTGACAAATTTGAAGTCTGGACATATAATCTTACAGAGCAGCTGTCTGGCACTCCACAGCATCCCTTTCACACGTATTGCCCATGTAGTCACAGACACTGGCCTTGAGCCATGTAGTCCCTATTCTGCTCTACTGGTTTTCACATTGCCCATAGATGTGGCTCATTAAACCAAAGAAATTGCAAACGGGGACAGGCTGAGACATTCTGGAAGAAATTTCAGTACTTCTGAGTGTCTTTGGCCACCTTCTCCTAATGGCTTCAGCCCACAGGAAATAATAGTAAGTTTAGCTTCAAACTGATTTATATAAAGTTAAATAAATCATTCACTAACATCAACAACAAAACAACAACATTAATAGGAGGAGGAGGAGGAGGAGGAGGAGGAGGAGGAGGAGGAGGAGGAGGAGGAGGAGGAGGAGAAGAAGAAGAAGAAGAAGAAGAAGAAGGAGAAGAAGACAATAAGGTACAGTAATGAAAGCCATTATAGTGTAGTGGTTAAACTGTTGGGACTAGAAATTGGAAGACTTGAGTTCATATCCTCAAATTTTAATTAGATTTTAATTTTAAATTTTTAAAAGCAATACCTTGATATGTGGGGTAGTGTTTCCTGGTGGACGTAATGTCCTCTGTTGCACTGGCGCATTTAGAAGTGAAGCACTGCACTCAATGGACCCAGCACCCTCACCCAGGGCTGTGTCACTTGCCAGATAGTAGGTGGAATGAAGAAACACCTACCAGTGCCTTTAAAGCTGTAGACATAGGTTTAGCAATGAATCGACACTCTGGCCCTGGAAAAAAAATTAAGGAACAGTAGCTGCACTGCAGTAATGGCAACTGCCTTCCTTGCTGAATTTGCTTCAAAAAGGTATCAATAAGCCTGTACACATGTGCTATACCACTAGGGAATATATCAAAACAGCACCAGAACAACAACAACAACAAAATAGAAGCCTCCTGATGAGTGGAAATTGAACTGCTGTTATACCGCTAGCAAGTAAAATCAATCGCTAATGGTCGTGCATCATGTACCCACAAAATGCTATGATTTAACTTGGGCAAAAGTAGGGAACAAGTCTGTCATGGGCTCACACCTAAAGTTTGTTAAAATGTCTAGCTGCCCCCAAACATCACCTTGTGATGATGAGCACATACTTTCAGAAATCTACAAAGAGCTATTGTATATCCTGTCTATATGTCTACTGTTTGGTTCTTTTAGAATGAAAGTTCAGAATCACTGGGGAAACAGAAAAAAAGGCAAAAATACCATTTTGATCAAGCAGCTAAACCATTTACATCAGAAATGGGCTTTCTCCCACAATTGGCCAGAAAAAAAAAAATCTTCATCAAGGGGACAGCATATACTGGTCTCAAATTCCCATGTACAGGGGAAGCATTGACCACAATACTTGTGGAATTTGTAGTCACTTGAAACAACCTTAGATGCTTAGAGGTCATTTAAGGAAGCTCTTTCTCAGGTCATCTACCTGTTGTACAAAGAATTCATGCTGTGAAAAGGTTCTACTCAAGTAAAGGAAAATTGCTACACTATGTTGAATTTTTCATTTAATGTGTATGTCTGCCTGTTTTAGTGCCCCCTTGTCCCCCCCCCAATTTTCCTGTTTCCCTAAATATACTTTTTAAAATATATCTTAAAAATTTTTAAATGGGATTTTTCATTGTTAAGCTGCCTTTTATTTCCTAAGTTTCCATTCTGTAATATTTGATATGCTTTGGGCTTTGGGAAAGTAAATCTAAAGCAGTTTTCAACCGCCTGGGGTGTGCATGGAGAATCAACTGATGGCACCCTGCCAGCACTTTTGTAGAGCCCTTAAAAAGGTATTTATTTATTTAAAACATTTATAACCCCCTCTATATGACAGGAAGTATGGGAAAGTCTTTCTGCCCCGAGATATGTTTTATTATTGGCGTAAATTAATTTGTCATCTTCAAACCAAAGTAGTTTACAGATATCACAAATAAATAAAATAAATATTCGCCACATGTCTGAAATGAAATTTGAGGAGGGATAGTGGAAAATTTGTTCAGACCATAGATTCAGCATCCTATTGCATAACTCTGCCTGTTCAACAGGTATGATGTCACCAGCCATAGCAAATTGCTGCCAATGAAAGACTTTTTTAAAAAAAAAAATTAGGGGTCCATGTGACTTGCATGCAATGATACAAAACACCCCAACACCGAAAAAGAAATTCTGTAATTAGCAGCAATTGTCCATGGCTAGTGACATCACCCCCATTGCACAGATGGGACACTTGCCTATATTTGTGGGATGATAGCCTATAGTCACTTTTGAGTAGTGAGAATGGTCACTCTGCCAGGTGCGAAGCTGCCGTGGTGGGAGCGCGTTGTCCTCCCACCCGGAGAATGGATCTGGGGTGGATGTTGCCACCTTCAAGGAGTGTGGAGGGACTGAATTTTTAAAAATAGGAGTCCTTCTTTGCCTGGCCTCTTTTGCATCGGCCGAGCAAGAGGGAAGCCGCACTGCCCCGAAAAAGCAGTTTCGCTTTCTCCACATGCGGCAAAGTGGGAAGCCTCCGATTTTCACGGTTGCGCATTGGCACGGCCCCTGGTTGTCCCCCCTTTTTAATTTTATAAGCTGTTATAGTCTTGCAATTTCTGTTTCCTCTCTGGCAATTTGTTAAGAAGAAGAAGAAGAAGAAGAAGAAGAAGAAGAAGAAGAAGAAGAAGAAGAAGAAGAAGAAGAAGAAGAAGAAGAAGAAGAAGAAGAAGAAGAAGAAGAAGAAGAAGAAGAAGAAGAGGAGGAGGAGGAGGAGGAGGAGGAGGAGGAGGAAAGAAAAAAGACAAGAGAGAGAGGAAATATTTAATGATTAGTCACTTCTGGAAGGAAGCCTGAGGGGATGACCTGTGCATTGTTGTTGACTGCATTTATTTTTGGTAGAGTGGTGGATATATATTTTATATAAAAAGAGAGAGAGAAATATTTTGGAGCGGACTGACTCTGAAGTCACCTGGGTCCTTACATTCATGGAATTTTATTTACAGTATTGGGAGCCCTATGGTTTTAAGCTGTCAAATGGGCTAATTTTGGCCGTCATGCTTTTGTGTGACAACAGGAAAATGGCCACAATTTAAATACCCTTATTTCAAGTCACAGAGTGCTAGCTTGGCCGATGGAAGGGCATAACTTGAAGTCATCTGTGATTCCCTTCTCGGGATTGTACCATTACTGGGAGCCCCATGGACTACGAGATGACATTGGGCCAATACTAGCATCCTATTTGGTTCTCACACAGCGGTGTGGAGGCATCACCATCAAATGATGGAGGCCGGCCCTTAGGCCAAAGGAGCAGAGTGACTCCGAAGTCACCCGTGATCTTACATTATGAGAGGTTGTTCCAATTTTGTGCTGTTTGTAGGGTAACCTGGAGTGGGTTGCCCATACACTTATTTATTTATTTAATTGGCATAAATGGGAGCTGTGTGATGCCCTGTCCCGACAAGAGCTCTACCGTTTCAGGACTTTTGCTCAGGAAGCTCAGGCTCAACCTGAAATGTTGCGATAGGAAACATGGAACATTGGAAAGGTGGAGCCAACAGGGCAGCAGTTTAGCAGCCACTCCTAGTTCCCAGTGCAGCTATAAAACTGCCTGTGTGGAATATTTTGCATTTGCTGTTAGAAAGGCTTGACTAGACCGTGGCCTATAACACCCTCCCCCATGTCCCCCAAAACTTGTTCAGTAAGGTAAGGATTGAGAGGAGGTTTGCACGGGACAATATGGGGTCAATTTTTTAAAAAAAGCAGAGATGCATTGTGCAAATTTGGGACATTCAGAATTAGAAAGCTGATAAGGGCATCAATTGTTGATAATTCAAAAATCAGTGATAGATGGACGACTTATTGGTCTCCGTAGACAGAGTCTTGTTTCATCTCCATCAATCTGAGTCGGATCAATGATGAGAGGTCAGGTGGTAAGCCTTAGACATTTTTCATTTGAGGAACCTTGCCCAGTTAGGGCCTTATCTGCCTATGCTGAGTTCAGGTGACCTCGGCAAGGAATCTATTTCACCATCAAGCTGGCTCTCACCTCACAAGGTCCCAGTTTCGCTGTCCCTTCCTGGGGGCAGCGCATGGCAGGCATTGTAGGATTGTAATTTGGCACCCACTCATTTTGATATAGTTGCAATATCTACAGCAGCAGCTTTTACTGTGGATGTGAGGAAGACCAGTTAGGAAGTAGGCAAGTGTCTTCATGCAGGTTAAACATTTATATTTCTCTTCATCTTGTGTTCTCTTTCAGGACTCCAGGCAGTTGTCACCTGGTGTGAGTCACATTTTGTGTCCACAGTATATACATTGTGTATCAATAGGGGCCACAATTTAGGCCTTGGTGCTAAATTGCGGAATGGTAGGGGAAAGGAAGCATGCTTGGGGACCAGCTAAAGAGACTGGTAACTCAGAGTATGAGCGAGGCTCTCCCTGAATTTTATTGTTTGTTTACTGGGGATGAAATGACTTGGCACAGAACAGGCAGGTCATTAATATTACTGTACAGGTGACTGAGGTCTTGCAGGCCATACAGGACAAATTTCCAGCCCATAGTCTGATATGGTCAAGCATACCTCAAGATATGGTTTTGGAAGATTGATTGCGATCTTCAGTGCATTGACTGTGCAATGTGTGATGTGAATTGCAAAACAGCTGAGCATTAAAGGCTGGATTGGTCGTTGATTATGATCTGGACATAAGAGTTCACAAGCCAGAATTTTACAGAAATAATGGGGTTGGCTTGTTTGATACAGTTTGGGGCTTTTTTTATGAGAGACCTAAAAGGGGGGCTTTGGGCTGAAATTTTCAGCTGTGTTGGCAGGCTGAAATAGCCCCATGCCATGGCAGGCAGTGCGAGGGGAAGAGTTGGGGTGAGTTCATGGAAGTCACAAGGTGCAAAAATATTCCGTCTCCCTGTCGGGTGGTGCCAATAAGGGCTGCTGACGAGAGGTGGTTTCTCCATGGGGGGATCTCCGAGGCAGCAGTTCACCTAGGGTCATGAGGCTCAGTGGGCTGGGCCATTCGGGGGTAATCCTATCACCAGGCACCTGAATACATGCTGTACAGATGACAGCACGATTCAGAAATAGGAACTGGCCTTGCTCTTGAATGATCCAGATGTAAAGGCTACACCGGATTTGGAGATAATATCGCACTATGGTAGCCCCCCTTGTAGATTGGGGTTTTTAGTTTAAATAGTTAATAAAGTTGTGGCCCAAGTTTTAACCCAACAACCTGTGTCTTTCTCTTTATTCCAGGCTGACGGGACAATGTCTATACATTGATAAGGTTCTGTATCTTTATTTATAGCCTTGACCGCAACCTGTTTTACAACCAGGAAAATGAAATGGCAATGTTGCCAAATCCCAGCAGTAGCACCATCCAGGTCCACATGGCAAGCAAGTCCAGATGGAAACAATAAACCACAAGACAGGAAAAAGTTGTTAATTGCATAGGCAAAAGAGTTAACAATCCTACACTAGATAGCTCAGTGGGTTTAGGTATCTGGCTATGAAGCTAGAAGTTGGGAGTTAGATTCCTCACCGTGTCTCCTTGACAGGGGCTGGCTTGATTATCAATAGGCTCTTTTCCAGTTCTGCAGTTCAAAGATTGTGAGTATTCCAAATATGAAGTAAAATCAGTGTTATATAAATGCAGTTGAAAGGGAGGGTTGCAGAAATAATACGACAAAGGTTCTCGTGTTTCAGCAGGACAATGCAAGTGACATCAGTGAAAGATTTTCCAGAATCAATTGAGATGTTAACTGTATAATTTTTGGAAGCTATCATTCCCTCTTTCTCCAGATCATTATTATCCAGATACATATACTGGATCCAAATAAGCATACAAGGTCTAGTTGGTCCAAAAAGCTTTGGAAAGCTCCACTCTTAGTCAATAGCTGCCCAACATGTACTCTGGAGTTCTCAGTTGTAAATGCATTTATAGAAGAAGGAACAAGGTACAGTGGTGCCTCGCTTAACGAGCGCCCCGCTGAGCGATTAAATCGCTTAACGAGGGGCTCTGGGCCATCGCTGGAGCATTCGCTCAGCGATGGCCCCATGGTGTTTTTTCGCTTTGCGATATTCGCTAAGTGATTCGCTTAGCGAATATCGCATAACGAAGCGGGGGAGAACAGCTGATCGGCGGTTCCAAAATGGCCGCCGGAAGGTCCGCGCTGCATTTTCGCGCCCTGCCCTCGCTTACCGAGGGCGCGAAAATGGTGGCGCTATGGAGGAAGATCGCTTAACGGTGAGTTTTAAAGCCATAGGAACGCACTGAACGAAGTTCAATGCATTTCTATGGCTTTTTTATTTCCGTTTAGCGATGCTTCGCTATAGCGAAGGTTAATCCGGAACGGATTAACCTCGCTATGCGAGGCACCAGTATATTCTGGGGCTAACAGAAACATATATGTACTGCTGAGTTAGTCAAACCCACAACACACAAATGTCAAGCAAAATGTCCACTAAGCTAGAGAAAGTGTTCACGAAATAATCATCTGTTCAATCTCTTGCAACATTGGTGAAGAGAAATATGGATGATCGCTCCTTTTCATTATCAACTCATTCCCTGATCTAAGAATGTCCCACATAACCTAAACACACCCTATCAAGCTCATACCAGCTGCGACACAGTTCGGTTTACCTTCTTCTTGGCATCACATTTTGATTGTTCAAACAAAAGCAGTGTTAGAAAGGCAAAGTCTCATGAGATGCTCAACATTCCATCCCTCCAGCCATTTCACCACTCAATCTTATCCACCTCTTCATTTCCACTTCCAGGGGAAAGACTTGGTAGCTTCAGGCGAATGACCAGAGGGGAAGGAGTTAAACAGCTTCTCCCCACACCAATCTTGGAGCCACATGGAGCCACTGTGCTTAATACAAAATGATAAATTCATTTTTAGGAGCAAGGGAAGGAGTTGTGACACACACAACTAGAGGTTATCCTATATGCTATTATGTATCATTTCTTGTTTCATTGTCATTTTCAAAATATCTATACAAACAGCTATATCAATCATACCAACATATGAATCATTTGATATTTGTCTTTTGTTAGATTCAACGTATCTTCTAAGCTGCATGGGTGCGTGACTGTGCAGCACTGCATTGGTGCCCTGCACCTGCAGCCAGTGCTGCCGCTCATTTGGTCCCAGTTGTGGCCAGAACCCTGCACATGGAGGGCAGGAGCCCTGCTCAGCACGGGCAGAAAATTAGAGGGAATGTTGTTTGGAATAACTGCAGCAATGTTGTAAAATTACCAGTGGGAATAACAGGGATACAGAGAAGCAGGTGAGATTGAGCATCTTGTCCTCACTTGGTTTTTTGGGGGGAAGGGTAGTTGTTTTTTGTTTTGTTTTTTGTAAGTGACCACTAGTAGGTGATTGCCTTTAAGTCACTCCATGTCCCTGTTCTTCAAGGAAATAATTTACTTCTGGAACAGAGGGCTTGCCATGAAGATGTTTCCTTGTTTCCTTTCAGCACACCTGCACACATAAAAGTCAGTTCTAGGGACTTCCGTGTTACATTTTTTATCTTTTTTTATTATTATTATCCTGAATTCTTGGAATAATAAACATAATTTCTTTCTATCTTACTATGAACATCCTGAGTTATTACTAGTAATTTACAGTCATAAGCTCACCTTACCAGCCTGCTGTCAGAAGTACTGTTAAATTCCTACAGCTTGTAGCGCTAATGTAATCTCTATGGACCAATTGGTTCAAACCGGTGGGTGGGGGAATCTTAGGAACTGGCTGTGACTCTAAATTCCAGTTTTAGAAAAAGAGCTGAAGATAACAGGAGCTGGTATTCCCCAGGAGGATGGCGTAATCTGTGATCTCTTTGGTTGAGGCCCTTAAAGACTGACTCTGTATCTTGAGGTGTTTTCTTAATGCCATCATTCTTCTGTCCTGGGTGAGAGAGACACCCGAGATATTGTTCTTGACCCATCTTGCTTTCAGAAGACATCTGTACTACGTGATTTTTCCTGTCAGCAACTCCTGCTTTGGCCAGTTTTGTTGAGTGGAACAAAGTTTTATCTGTAGCTTCCAGTTTGTGTTGGGTTTCTATTACTGTTGTTGTGTTATTTTAAGCAGTCACGTTTTTGTAAAGTTCACTGTATTTGCAGTACTCATCTAAAGAAGATAACTCCATAGAAGCCAGAGAGTGGTGAACAAAGGCTACCGATATTTTACCCAATACGCTACACTTGCTCATCAGCATTGCAGCAGCAGTTTCGCAAGACCTTTTGTCTTGTCTTGTCTTGGGTCCCAAGCCCCAATGGCTCTATTAAAGCCATTCTCTGGATTAATTGAGTTGGAAAGGGCCTATACAGCCATCAGGTCCAACCCCCTGTTCAGTGCAGGGATCTAAATCAAAATACATCTAGAGATGTCTGGATTATGTTAAGATATCCATGGAGCAACTGAGGCAAAAGCTGAACCTTAGCTAGCTGTAAAAATGAAACCCATTGCATTGCTTTTTCTACTGCAGTTCCTAGCAAACACTCTAAGACATCAGATTGCACATTTTTGGCCCCAGTACTTATAGGGCCACACAGACATAAGGAGTAAGACCCTGCCTGCTCACAGCATGAATTCTTCTGGGGTTGTTTACATGAAGTATGCATCTAACTTTTCATAACACATAGCAACAAATGATTGATTTGATTCTAGGCAGTTAATTTCAGGCTGGCATCAGCCATCATTTCCCCTGTTCCCACACCCCTTTGGAGGAAAAATTATATAAGCCTTTCTGAGGATGAAAGGCAAGCATTGCTATAATCCCTCACTGGCCTTTAAATAAAATGTTCAGAGATCTCAGGCAAACAATAAGTCATAAAACACAAATAGTAATCTATGGGCATATATATCATCTCGTAACGGTACATTAATCATTACACTTAAAGACAGCACAAGAGTGATGAAGTTTTTTCAATTGTGCCTGTTGCAACTCAGCTACATTCAAGGATTTTTAATCTGTACCATTAGACCAAAAGGTAAAAACAGTATTTTAATTTAGATTTTTTTTCCCTCGATACCAAGAGCACAGGAGACACAAAGTGCTGGGGGGGTTGAAAACAGGGCTACAATTATTGTGCAAAATACACACTGAACATTTGCTATGAAGTGAAGGATGCGTTTGTGAACACAGAGAATAATATGAAGGTTACGGGGGGAAATGCTAAGAGAAGAAACAGATTGATCAGCTTTAGGAAATCAAATTTGATGCAATTACAGAAAGGTAAAAATGAGCAGATCATTGAAGGGAAAGGAAGAAGAAAGCCATGAGCTCTCAAGCTTTATGCTGAAGTAGAATTTATCACCAAGATAGCATGTCGCTAGTCCTCAAGTGGTTAAGTCATTCTCAATTAGAAAAAATCACTGACATCTCCGACAGTGAACTTTTAAAACCCCATGTCTTGATAAACCATAGTTCCTAAAAAACATACTGAAAGATATTTTTCCTCATTGTTGATCAAGGTTATATAAATATGTAATGAGCATCTTAGGCTACAATGCATATCCATTTATGTGGGAATAAGCCAATTGAACCCATTAGGACTTATTTTGCAGTAGATACATAAAGTGTTGTAGTGTCAACTTCTTTCTCCGCGTCTCTTGGCCGTTCATTGTCTCCCTTCATTTTAGATTTATGACTATATTTAGTTATGTCATATTTCGATCACCCTAACTCCTCACACAGAAGGTGGCATTGCCAAATTACCTCAGCAGCTGGTGGCTATAAAGAAATGAAGGAACTGAAAAAAGTTTAGAGTACCAGGTTGATGCTGTTCACAGAATCTCATAGAGATTTTCTGTATACATTCCCAAAGAGAGGCTTATGTGACAGGAATAAGGAACAGAGAGCTTGGATTGCTGTCTCACATGAAGGACAGAGTCCTTAATAGGCACAAACATTGAACAGCTTTACTCCCCACCACAGCATAACTTTAGCTCCGAGTAGGAGCAGAAGCCAATGACCTTCTGGTCCAGAAGGGAGAACATAATACAAACAGCAGATGTTGTGGGATGAACACACTGACAAGAAGAGATTCTCAGGGTTCATTCAGATGGCAATGTTCCATACCCATAATTCTCTCTTTTAGCTAATTCACTCTTGTAGCTGGGAATGTAGGAATATGATGGTAGAAAAGGAACCACATTTTACCCCTACAGATCGCACCTTCAGAGGGAAGAGAGGACAAGTGATGTGAAGGAATACTCAGGGCTCCACAAGCAAATCCTGCTTTACTGACTACCCAGTTACTTGCTAGCCTCCAGATCATCAGCCCTGATGCAAATATATGTGACTTCTGCCAACAGCATGAATAGTAGAAAGTTGATGTCAGCAGAGGTAGCAATAATTGATTTATTAACATTCCCAGTAAAGATGATGCTGTCTTGGGCAGAAGAAAAATCTTGATATACAACGGTTTACATCAAGAATCTGGCTTTGGACTCTTATCCGTGCATACATTAGGTGTTGAAGTTTTCTCTCTCTTTCTCTTTCTCTTTCTCTTTCTCTCTCTCCCTCTCCTTCCCTGAAATAGTTTTCAGTGCTCAGTTTAGATTTCTGGAATACACATCACAAAGCCAGAGAGGGAAATGCAACAAGACAGATCTGCTGCCATGCAACTTTTACATCCTGCTGTTACCAGTGTTAACAGCCACCCAGGTTGATATATATACCCTTGTCTCTCTGCCTTCTGTTTTATACATGTGTCTGCTCTAAGAAAGATTTGCTTCTACGAAACAAACTGTGCTGATTTCAGCACTCAGAGGTGATACCACTTTCAAAAGGCACAGACCAGATGGTCGGCAAAAGCTGATCTGGTCAATAGTGATTATTTCAGTATACCATCGTCTGCATAGGACAATCAGAAGCAGTCCTCACATATCCCTGTGCCTCTAGGTCGGAGTTTGGGAAGCAATTAAAATAATTCATTAAAAGTTAAACATTCCAAGATTCATAGTTAACAACCAATATAGATACAAATTTCCCTAAAAAACATTGGCCCTCTCCCGTTTTTTGCTCAAATTTTGCACTGTCTTTGGACAAAACATAAATACAGGCTGAATCATATTTCTTCATTTCCACAATGCAGAGCAAAGAGGTCAGAGGTAGCACAGGGATGCTCAAACCCCCCCTTGTATTAAATCTAGCATTTATGCAGTTAAAATGCTGAAGTGAGAAAGACTTCATACAATTACAAATGGGGATGAGGAATGGGAAACGAAAGGCAGTGCTGGGTTGGAACCAGAGGAGAAGAGTGTGCCTTTTGAACGAACCTTCCTTGCCTTACCTGCTGGAAAGCCATTGATAAAATGAGCAGTATATGCTGTTTGGATGCAGGGAAAAGAAGAAGGAAGACAGAAAGTGTAGAGATAAGATTGGGAAGACCTTCCTTTTTCAACAACACTTTGTTTTTTTCTGCAATAAACCTGCTTGCTTTGCTGATGCATGGCAGAAGAGAAAGCATGAGAAAAGGACAGCTGAAATTTCAAGTGACGTAAAGGACAAATTCTCAGCATTGCCTTTTAAAGAAGAAATCAAAGAAAACTGCGCTCACTGACATGTTAAACTCCTTCCCTCCCTTTATGTCTTAGGAAGCTACTCTGCCGACTGGTGAGACCAAGGCTTTCTCTCGGCAGTTGGAAAAAAGATGGGGAAAATAAAACAGTGTGCCCAGTATTGCAGAGTGCTGTTGACCTTGTTAGAACTCCTCCTGTTCTGGCTGCACTTCAGGCCTCTCAGGACCAATTGTGACAGGGTAGTCTGAATATTGACTACACCAATGGCAGCATGCTACCATTTACACTTGTCACAGCCCTTACAGTTGATTTGTGTTTGAGTGAGAAGTACTTAACTGATGGAAAAAGGACTCAGCTTTTGGGGTGTTCCCTTGCTTGAGGTGTCTCTTTGTGAATGGTAGAGAGCACAAGAGAGTATCCCGTAGACCATCTTGACTGTTGTCATTGCTGTTGTCAATATTCAGACTGCCGTTTGCTATGTAAGCTTGGAAACCTTTTTCCTGCTGGCAACATGGGCAGCAATATTGGGCCATTTCCAGGCATTTTGATTCATGGATACAGAAGCATAATGTCCCACACTCATAAATCAGGGGGTTGTTGTTCTTTGTTTTGTTTGTTTGTTTGTTTGTTTGACAAATTGAATGTATAAGCTGACATTACAAGGGTATCACCACATGCTTCCTCTTCAGTGCTCAGAGTGCTCCATTACTTTTGCACAGAAGCAGCTAGCTCAAATTATGGAGACCCTGATGGTTTAAAAAAAAAACCAGCACATCTTGTCTTGCTTTGCTTGTAGGTGAGGAATCTCATGGGACTTGAAAGTTCCTCTCTGAAATGTTCCCCAATCTCCTGTTAGAGAGATCTTGCCGATTGCTTTTATTATTGTTTTTTGAATTATGACTTTAATTGGCCTGATGTTATATTATGCTTTAATCAAGCTTTAGTTCTCAATCAGCATCTTATTGCTATTAACTGTTGTAAATGCCTTGGGGTGCAGAAAGATGGGCACACATTAAATAGTGGGTGGCTGTACAAGAAAAAAATGACAAATATAACAGGGGATTTACACAATTCAAACAGATACACTTCTCAGGAATGTAAAATCCCCAGTAGAATGGAAGAAAGTCTGCCATCACAGTGGTGCTCCCCCCCATCCCATACAGATTCATCTGAACAGCCTATAATAGATGGCAAGAGCAAAAATCAACAGGTAGATATTTCTAAATATTATGGGGAGAATGGAGGACTTGCTGTGGGAATACAGGTTTTATCTACATCTGCTCCAAGGTGATCCCAGCTGACTGCGCAGCATTATCGGGAGCTTTGCCACTTGTCCCATTGCCACATGTTACAAATGTCCATATCTGCATGGCTGTAGCCCCAGAGTACTTTAGAAGCAGCCACGAGGCCCTAAAGCTGGATTGGTACTCTTCAAATAGGTTGAAATAGAGATCCTGTGGTTCGCAGGGAGCAGGCTAAAAGATGCAGGTGGGAGCTGTAGCCCAAGCCTCTGAAGGGTTCCCAGTTGAGGAAGGGTGCCCTGAACAGCTGTCCAAAATGACCAAGAATTATAAGGAAAGTGAGGATGTTGTGACCTGGCAGCATCATGTCACTGTAGTCAAAGAAATGTTAGCTCTTTGGTGTCTCCAACATCTTAGTCACCAGTTGGAACTGTTGACCTGACTCCATCCAGTATCTCTGTAAAATAATGAATGTAAATATATCATTTTATTCCCATATTCTGGACATGCTCAGATAAAAACCCTGTCACTTTCATAAATGGATTCCCTCCTTGTGAGCACTTATTCGTAGAAATTAAAGATAACAGATCCTAATTAAGATAACCTTGAATCTTTTATGTCAAATACAACTCTTAGGCTTCCATTCCTTCTCCTTGTTTGATCATATTTAAAATGCTCCTGAAATAAGTACAGAGCATTGTTGTTGCTGTTTTAATTCTTTACCTCCTTTTTAAAAAGTTACAGAGTTGTTGTTAATATGTGTTGTCAAGTCACTTCTGACTAGAAAAGTAAAAAAATTATCATTGCACTTGATGTGGTCATATACTAAAATAAGATTAGGCCAAAGCTGTAAGACTAATTTTAGAAATTATACCATAGCAGTGTGTTGTGTCATTTGTGTCACACTTGAGACAGACTGATTCTTAAAACATATGCTTTTTTAATATTTCAGTTTTATTATTAAAATAAAAACCAATCACACATTTCCACAATCAAACAGCTGCAAAGAAAGGAACAAAACAAACAAACATACAAAACTCATGGAAGTCACCTCATATTCAAACAGATTGTTCCACAAATTAGCATCAGTTGATGGTAGAGGAATAGAAGATCTCTGTCATGCATATACTAGTATAAAGGGAGATCACACTTCTAGAAAGTTATTTCTATTGTACACTGAGTAGATTAACACAAACTTGTGATGGTAATTTTTTCCATAAGGGCCAAATGCCATACTTCCTTCAGCCATCCCAACACTATAAAATTATTACCTGTTTTACAGTTAGCAATAATCAACATTCTAGTTGGTAAACAAAGTACAGACAGAAGATTCTGATTATCTAAATTCTGATTTTCATCAGTAAGTCATGAAAGAATATTTATTACTTGGGAAACAGTTGTTTTTTGTTGGGTGACAACTACCAACTCGGTAAAAATCAGTTTCCAAAAAAAAAAAAAAAAAAAAAAAAAACCAAATTAGGGCAGAACATAATTTTCTTGACATACATATAACAAAACACAGTAAGAAGCGAGGTGGGAGGCATCTTTTTCCCCCTAAGCAGAGTTAGCTACAGTATACTTGTCATGATACAATATAAATTAGCAAGGTTAGTTGAAGGAGATGACACTCTTGATAAACCAAAGGGATTATTGGTCATAGCACTGAGGTACGCTGAGGTGGGGGAAAGGGGCTATTAGGAAGAAAAGTTATTTGATCTGAGGACATTGGCATCAGACATTAAATGTTAAGGTGTGTGGGTGATTTGTGTGTGTTAAGGCAACAAGCGCGAGAGAGGTGTCATACAAAAACTAGCAGAAGACTGTCATTCCCCTCTGTACATAGCTTTATGCTTCCTTCTAGAATTCCCACAGAGGGCTTAAACTAGACATTAAGGGGAATGAATATACCCTGCGATCAACCCACTCCTCCTCTGACCCCAAAATACGATTTTCTCAGACATTTCTTCTTCAGAAATAACACATGCAAATTAAATCTATGCTCAACCACAAAATTAGCTGGGCTGAATAGGAAGTTTGTGGTGCTATTATTGCTGGAACCTGTCCTGTATTCTCTGATCAAGCAAGACTGGCGCTGTAGAAAGGAAGAGCAAGTTGGAATCATAAGGGATGTTAGGATCAAAGGAGGTGTTCTTAAGTTCCCAGCCCAAGCATGGCTGGGGAGCCCTCCTCCAAGTGCTACCAGCCATCAAATTCCTCTCCAATGTGTAAGAGTGCCTGGGAAAAAGACGCCAGGCACGGCAGTGGCCAGAGGAATCCCCCTTTCCCATATGCCAACTGGGGCCCCAGTAAGTGCCCGGGATGGCCCTGGCTAACATTGCATCCTGTCAAGTCGATGCCGCCTTATGGCAAGAACAAGAGTTTGATAGAAATAAATTCCCAAGCTCTGTCTAGAAGCTCTGAATTCCCCTAATGTGTTATGGTTCATTTGAACAGTAGCAGAGGTACCTAGAAAAATTAATATTTTGTTGTACATATATCAGCAAGAACTAGATGTGCGTGAATACCTTCTACTTTAATTTGATCCAAGTTATTTATCTTACAAATCACAACTGTTCAACTTAATTTGTATCTAAATATTTCAAAGTATTTCTGTGCTTTTGCATATATTCAAATAGTAAAACAAACCAACATGAAAATTCACAAAATAGAGCACTCAGACCTGACAGAGGATGAAACTTTGTGTTGTCAACTGCTGTTTGGCTTCCAATGTTCATACAAAGCTCCCATCAGTTCCCTTGCTTCCCTCTTTCTTTTCCTTAAGAGCCCTCACCAGGAGTCATGCAATTTGCTTAACAAAATGTTTATTAAAGGGAGAATAAATACTTCTAGTTAGTAGCCTAACTGCTCCAGTGGATAGAATATGTGATTGCTGCCTTGTATTCGTGCATTTGCCACCTGCCTCATCCAGAACCCACTTCGGCACAGAACAAAAGAGAGAGAGAAAGTGCTACAAAAATAGACTGACAGGCATTAAACAAAGTAAATTATGAAACAAGTCTCAAGTCTTATTTCTAAAACTACTGTAATTTACCCCAGTCAAAGCCTGCATAGTGCCACATATTTCATATATTTATATGCACTCAGTCAATTGGACAGAGATCCGCAGCTGCCTAAAACCAAAGAAGAAAAGTTTCTGCAGCGATTTTTGGAGAATCAAAAATCCAGCTTCCTGAAAATCAAAGCGAGGCAAATAACAATCTCTCTGTTCTCTCTAACATGTTTTCCATCCAAAATAGCTGCCGATCATATGGGTGGGGAATTGTGTACCAAGTGTTTAATGAGTGGCGTTTCCATAAGACTTTATGCTTTTCACCAGTGCTTGAGTTGCCAGTCTCCTTCTGCTTTCAGCTTGCAGGTTCTTCTGTTATAGCATTAATTTTTCCCCAATGAGTGCTTTTTTTAAAAAAAATTACATTCCTAAAGCACCAAAGCAATATTCAATGCTTTAGAGAGCTGTAATGTGATTTGAGAATTGCTTTATGCTTCAGATCTGTTTCAAAACAGACTAATACACCTGCTTGGCTTCATATCATCATTTCTGACACTGAAACACACCCTCAGTAGGAACTTTGCATTGGGTTTTTTAAGCTGACCCCGCTTTTTTTTTTTGCTACAGTATGTAATTATTTAGTCAATTTATAATTAAGCATGCTAAAATCAGTCCAAAGCACTGCAGTTTTCCTCAGATTAATCTTTAATCTGAAATAAACACACAGATACAATTAAATCTGTAGTGATCACTCTGTTCTTACTCTTCAAAACTTCAGGAAAACAATTTAGGGTTTCCGGTCAAAATCTTGCTGTTAGTTTGCTGTTGCTAATGGATACAATACATGGAGATCTCTACACTGAAATCCCCTGGGTTCTTCTTTGCTGTTTCATTAATCTAAGAAACACAACACTGAAGTACATTACAATTGTTCTTATGTGCCAATTTAAACAGAAAATGTGAAAAATCTATCATTTAATACTAAGAACCTCTCATTCCTCCATATGACACACAATTCTCTTCAAAATCTGGAATTTTTAGTTAAATGTAGTTAAATGTAGCATATCAACAACCTCAGATATGCAGATGATACCACTCTGATGGCAGAAAGTGAGGAGGAATTAAAGAAACTCTTGATGAGGGTGAAAGAGTGCCAAAAATGGTCTGAAGCTCAACATCAAAAAAACTAAGATCATGGCTACTGGTCCCATCACCTCCTGGCAAATAGAAGGGGAAGATATGGAGGCAGTGACAGGTTTTACTTTCTTGGGCTCCATGATCACTGCAGATGGTGACAGCAGCCACAAAATTAAAAGGTGCCTGCTTTTTGGGAGGAAAGCAATGACAAACCTAGAAAGCATCTTAAAAAGCAGAGACATCACCTTGCCAGCAAAGGTCCATATAGTCAAAGCTATGGTATTCCATATGATGTATGGAAATGAGAGCTGGACCATAAAGAAGGCTGACCACCAAAGAATTGATACTTTTGAACTGTAGTGCTGGAGGAGACTCTTGAGAGTCCCCTGGACCGCAAAGAGAACAAACCTATCAATTCTGAAGGAAGTCAACCTTGAGTGCTCACTGGAAGGACAAATCCTGAAGCTGAGGCTCCAACACTTTAGCCATGGGGTTGAGAAGAGAAGACTCCCTGGAAAAGATTGTGATGTTGGGAAAGTGTGAAGGCAAGAGTAGAAGGGAGTGACAGAGGATGAGATGGTTGGACAGTGTCATTGAAGCTACCAACATGAATTTGACCACACTCTGGGAGGCAGTGGAAGACAGGAGGGCCTGGCGTGCTCTGGTCCATGGGGTCACGAAGAGTCGGACACAACTTAACGACTAAACAACAACAAAAGTTCTATCTTTATAAAAAGTTAAATTAGCCTCTTTGTGTGGTTAAATGCAGGGTTTGGAAAATTTACTTTTTTGGGTTGCCAACTAACTCCCAAAATCCACCCGGGAATTCTGGGAATTCTGAAAATCATAGTTCCAAAATAAGACTTTTCTAAACTCTGATTAAAAGTTTCCTTCTGAGTTCATTCCCTGCCATTGAAATTTCCTTTTAAAAAGCAACAGGGAGGGAAAAGAAGGACAAGCTTCCTCTCCTCCTCCTTCTGTTTTATGTCTTCCTGTCTCTTGTGAGTTATTAGCTGACAAGATTTTAAGTATTCTACATTGCACAGTTTAAATAAAGAATTTTATTTACGTGGGAATATAAAAAGTATATTACCAATTATATAGTCCTCTGAATGCTTAATCATGCAGCCAAGTGGAACCTCTTTTTTTTCCCCTGTGAGATATGTCCACAACCATTTAACCATAATGAAGGGTTCCTTGGGAAATGCGCATTTAATCTCTACAACCTCATTTCAGGCACCTAATCTCGCTCTCCAATGCACCCTGCTACTTCCTGTCATCTAAACAAAATTCAGGTAAAGTGGCCTGAGAAGCTTAAACTACATCCTTTAAATATTTACTCACTGGCCTGGACTCGGCAGTACACCTTGTAGTGCTAAACTCAATTTCATCCTCCAGTGCCTGGCAGACAATTTGGACAGGCTTACAGAGAGCTGCAGGATCTTTCCATGCCTTTCAGAAGGAGCCATTCCCTTATCTTAAGTACATTAAGTCGATGAGACTTTGCCTCCCATTTGAACTATCAGCAAATCACTCAGAGCTGATATATTGACAGCTTACTTCACACACACGAAGGATTACTCATGAACAAATGCAACCATTGAAGAAAGAGGCAGCGGTTATGTGGAAATAAACTCCAAAGGCTACTGCTGTTCTCCATCCTGCTACATATAAAGAAAATGGTGTCTTCTTTTAAGCACTGGTCTCAGCTGGCTATTGATAAAGGATGATGGACACAGGCAGTTGCATCGCCACAATAAGAACTCTATGGTTCCAAACAGCTTTCTTTTTCCCACTCTGAATTTCCAGATGTTTTTGAACAACAACACCCATCAACTCCAATCATGATATCTAGTGGTTGGGGAAGAGGGATATTTAAGCCCAACAACCATCAGAGGACCCAAAACAGAGAAGAGCTGACAGAGCAAACAGACTCATTTGCTAAAAAGGAGACCTCATTAATATCAACATCCATCCCTATGCAGTAAGTCTTCTGTAAACCTTAAACTGCATTTACCTTACCATGATGGAGGCTTTTCACAGACATGATCTATATGAAGAATATGAGAGTGTAAGTTGGCTAACTTTGGTTCTTAAGCACATGCCTTCTCTTCCATTTCTCTCTAGACTAAATTTTAAGTGGTGGTGTTGCTATAATAAGGAAGGTTGGGCTAATTTTTTTTCTCTTAATACCTAGCACATGGTTGTTGTTGTTGTTGTTGGTTTGTTTTGTTTTTTAAAGCATCATCCTCCAAATGCAGTATAAATGTTTTGCTTTAGAAACAGTTCTGCCCTGTGATTTGCTATTTGTATGAACTTTTAATTTTCCTTCTCCTTTTTCCATCTACCACTTTGGATGGTTCAGTCCTGTACATCTATGGTAGGGATTTTCACCTGAATTTTATTACTGAGTTTTAGTACTGCTTTATCTATTCCTTTAGGACAAGATAAATATATAGAAACAAATGCTATGTTCTTCTAAATAAATATTTCCAGTGCCTTGTAGCTAGCAGTGCTATCAGTATTTGCTATTTATGTAGTATTTTTCCATTCATATCCTACTTTACTGATGGCTACTCTTAAGGCGTATCACCCATACTAATTAGTAGGCAAACAGGCTTTTAAGAGGACACACCATTAAATCAATCTTTTTCAGTTAAAATGTTCCCCTTTCAATAAAGCACCTCAGGAAACAGACTAATGATTCAGAAGAATCCTTTTCTCACCCTTGGCAATCTGTGATAATCATTAATGGGATCTCTAAGCAGAATATAGACAATGGATACAAAAAGGAAGCTATTCCTATTCAGACAGATTCTCATGAAAGTGGACCATTGAAATTGTGCATTACGAGTAATCACCTTACCTGTAACACATTACTCATTTACAAAAGTAACCCAATATTTCTTTTGCCAATACCATACTAACTGTTAAATCATTGCTTTTTTTACTATATAATACGCATAAGTGGCATTTACTTCTTATTTATGCTTGATAATTTCTTGGGATATTTTGATGGAGATTTTTTCCTCAGGAAAAAAAATTGTAGGCCATTTTCTTACTTTTTAAGATGGATTTTTCTTCCAGAAAAAGAACAAAACGAATACCACAAAATGCTATATATTTAGTAACATACTATTGTATGGGTAGGATGCTGCAACAAATTACCGGGGAGGGCGTGGAATTTTTTAAAATAACTTTTTAAAATACGCATTTGAAATCTCATTCTGTAGTAACATGGTGTTTCTGTTTCTTTTGTTATCTCATGATGAGGTAGAAGAATGTTACAATATTTTGATTATCTTTATTAAAAACACACGGCTTATCAGGAATGGTGCAACTGACCTCACTAAGTCTGAAATAAAGTGATTTGGTACAAACAGAAAGCACACAACTGCAACATGAGTTTTATAAAAACAAAGACTACCAAGTAAGCACTAAACACTAGAGATAACTGATAGCTGATGGTACAAAGAATCAACACTTAGGATGATTTTTGTATGATCCTTATAAGCTCTACTAAATTTGAATCAAGACGAATTAGAATTACTAAAATATGGCAGTGTTTCCCAAACTGTGTGCTGTGGTGCCATGGGGTGCTGGGAAATCCATGAGGGGTGCCACTGAATCCTCTCCTTCCCCGTCCCTTCTCCCCACCCACCCAAAGTATGGTACAGCACTCATATGTAGTTTCTCTGGTGCCTGTGCATGGAGCAGAGAGTGAATCTTAGCCCAGGACTGGGTTTCCTGCCCTCCTGTTCACAAAGGAGCCTTCCCTCCCCAACCCTGCCAAAAAAATGCAGCTTCTCCATTTTTCCAGAAACTGTTTCTCTCAGAGAAGTCAGGGCACAAGGGTGTTTCCCTTAAGCTAAACATAGCATAGTTTCTGGTTCCATCTAATGACCAGTCCTGATAATACACCCTGGGAAGGTGTATATATATATATTTTTAAAAAAAAACAGATTTTTTTTCAAGCACTGGATAAGTGAAATGTGGGTACTGATCCCATGGCTATGGCAGTCCTACTGTACTGGGGCGCCACAGCCAGTGGCCAGTAAGTAAAAAGAGCTGCAAGTTTTAAAAGCTGGGGGAGCACTGAAATATTGGAATGCAAACCCCAACTTGATTCATTTCTCTCACACACAATTATCAGGATACTGTTATTTTAAAAAGAAAGGGGGGAAATGAAATAAACCTCAGTCAATGGATCCTCTTTTTAAAAAAAAATCAGGGTCAGAGAAAAAAAGGTATTTTACATGAATCTGAAAGTTGAGCCATGGCAACTGGATGTCTTTCTTGTTCGGTTGAAACATTTTGCAACTCATCCAAGTACAGTAGCTTCTTCAGTCTGAGGGGAGTTGGTAGGAGATCCCTGATACACGTATCCTCCATGTTGGTTTCACTCCCCCCTGGTCTGAATAGGCTCGTTAGATGGACAATGGAGGGGGGTGTGAGGGAAAAATCCCATTTCTGCAGTCCTTGTCCACCCATTGCCATGGATCATAAACAGTCGTTAACAGTGGTCTTCCTGGTGGGTGAGGTCCTGATCTTTCTGGGGATGGATGAAAGGGCAGCGTGATAAATAGGAGACAGACTGTACCTAAGGCCTCTACCCCTGTTGTGTGAGGGACCAGGGGGAAGTGAAACCAATGGTGAGGATATATCCAAGGTTCTCCTACCAACTCTCGTCAGGCTGAAGAAGCTACTTGGATAAGTAGTGAAATGTTTTAATCTAATAAGAAAGATGTCCAGTTGACATGACTCAACTTCCAGATAACCTCACCCGGGTGACTGAGAATCTTCACAGATACTTTCATGAATGTTCTTGTGCCTTTCTGTAAAACATTCAATATTGAAAAATATAGAACTGTTCCTTTATTTCATGAAGCAATGGATGAGTTGTTTGTGTCTTTCTGATGAATCAGCCTTTCCTGTTACACTTACTTTGTGTGTATGCTTAGAGGGGGGAAAGCACTCATTTTACAAAGATACAAAAGTTCTATGTAAATTATATTTACATAAATCACAAAGATCAAGGCAACAACCAAACCTGATGTATTGATCTCATGCTGGAGCTGAGAGGCTGGAGAAGTCTCAAGCAGCTGTCTCGCCACACCAAGACGGACAGTCTTGACTAGAATCTCAGCAACAGTACAATTTCTTCATGTCCTTTAAGAAGGAGAACAAAATAGTAAAGCCACAGATCTATGTATCTACAATTTTACATCTCTCTTTGGGATCTTGAATGTATTTTACATATATATTTGAATATATATTTTAGTGGCAGAACATAGGAATACCCATTGAATGGTATCAATCAATGTTTAATTATGAAACCTTAGTATTAGTGAAAATGTCTCTGTGTGAGGGAAAAAATACATTTCCATGCCTGTAGCAATGTAAGAACCCCAAGAAAACAGAAACTACTCTAAGCCCATAAGGATTCAGTTTCCAGATTAGTAGAACCAATCCTTTTTCTAATATACTTTTAGCCAGTAGTGGTCATAAACAATGACAGTGGTGCCTCGCAAGACGGGCGCCCTGTTTAACGAAAAAAACGCATTATGATGATCTTTTTGTGATCGCAAAACGATGGTCTGAATGGGGTTTTTTCGCTTTGCGATGATCGGTTCCCTGCTTCGGGAACCGATTCTCACAAAACGACAATTTTAAAACAGCTGATCGGCTGTTTCAAAATGGCCACTGGGTAAACAAAATGGCCCCCTGATCTTTTCTGGGACGGATTCCTCGCTGCACGGGCAGCGAAAATGGCCACGCTATGGAGGATCTTCGCTGGACGGTGAGTTTCAAGCCCATAGGAAAGCATTAAACAGGTTTTAATGTGTTTCTATGAGCTTTTAAATTTAGCTTTACGATGTTTTCATTCTACAGCGATTTCGCTGGAACGAATTAACATCGTAATGCGAGGCACCACTGTATAAGAGAGGCAAAAGTGTTGATGCTTGTGTGTGTGTGTCACCTACTTCCTGTTGCAATGGAGTAGGAGCTGGAACCAGGACACACTTAACAAAACCTGTCAGGTCATGGCCAGTTTCATCTTGGGTCCCATATATATGGGGCCAGCCCTTTTGTTCACTGGGTTGTCAGAGGCGAATACTCATTCTCTGCCAGGATACTCCTTTCCTGGTCAAATCACTAACTGAGAGACTGGTAAGCTTACCTTCAATTTTAAAAAGGCATCAATAGACCTCCTCCTGATTTAAAGATGTCACCCTATAGTCACTATATATGCAGGTGCTTCAGGTGGCAGTTTCTAGAGGAGAAATATTCCTGCCTCAACATTTGATCTCCAGAGATAGTTCTGAAAAGACAGGTGCAGATGCCTTCTGAGCTTACCTGCAATCATCGCAGTAGCAGGAGGGGAGGAAATTATGAATATTGATGGCAACAATGTATTTCTGTCAGTTATCCCACTTGTCATGCAAAGTAGTTGAGGGCGATATGGATTTGAATGGACAACCAAGGCCCACTAGCTTGACAAAAGACCTGCTCATGATACAGAGGAAAACCAGAAACACTGGTTTGTTGATATGAATCAACCCAGCAATCTGCATCTTGTGGTTATGGTAACTATTTTGATGAATGCATCTACTCCAGAAGTTACTATTATCCCAATGCAGATGAAGACCAAACACACTTCCAAGACCAAATCCTGTGTCATGACTCACAAGTGACAGGCTCTCAAAGAGCTATAAAAGCATTACAGTTTTTTCCTCATTAGCTGAGGTTCTCAACACTGCCAAAAAGAACCAAACCACTGTACAAAATTCCCCTTCTGGGTATAGAGAGCAGACTTTTTTTTTAAAACAGCAGATACTTTTAAACATTCCAAATACATTTCACAACAGAAAACAAGAAATTTGAATAAGACCCAATACTTGCATTTTAAAATACTGCATCCCCTTATTCTATCAGAGGTTATGCTATCCCTTTAAATCACTGGTTTCCCACTTTTTTAAAAAAATTAATATACATGCAAAATTTTTACAGCCATTACAGAGGTATTTATAAAATTTAATTACTTTCAAGTCAGCAGTAAAGTGAGTCCAAGCTTTTGCTTCCGGACTGTAAAAACGCTGATCTATGCATATATGTAAGTGCCGAAGAAAATTACAAAGATACACATCTTAGCCCAAGCAGACTGTGCTCAACTTTGAGTTTTACTCTTTATGGAACATTCTCTTTCAGACTTCCCTTAAGGGGAAATTTCTTCTTCCTGTCTTCCATGCAGCGGTATAGGTGCCATTTCTTCTGCTGTGGC
Organism: Pogona vitticeps; assembly: GCF_051106095.1. Taxonomy (NCBI): domain Eukaryota; kingdom Metazoa; phylum Chordata; class Lepidosauria; order Squamata; family Agamidae; genus Pogona; species Pogona vitticeps. The sequence continues at coordinate 215,600,341 of NC_135784.1, read as the reverse complement.
CCACAGTTTTATCATCACACAACATCTTAAATACTGTTACTCGTGACCTATATGCACCTACATAAGACAAGGGTCTTCCTTTTCAGCAAGACTGGAGCTGACTCCATGTACCAAAATGCTACAACTAAAGCACAGAAAATAAATAATAAATAAATAAATAAATTACGGTAGCCATCTGAGCTGTCTTCCTTCAGATGTTTTCTTCTGCCCCAATACTTTACTGATTTAGCTTATTTTCTTCTGTATTCCAAGTTTTATTCTATATTGCTAGGAAAGAAAATTATTTTGTAAAAAAAAAAGATTTTAGCAGTTGCAGATTCTTATTCTCCCTGTGCACACATAATCTGCTGTTTATGACACAACAATTTGTTTCTGTGGAAATCATGCTAACGCCACATGGCTCCAGAGGTTCAGGTGGGAGATACATGTATTACCATTAAAGCATAAAGGCAGCGATGAAACAAAAGACGTGGTTGCTATGGAAATGGTCCTAGATTAATCCATAAACAGAAGTGAGGAAATGAATGGACATCTGAAAGCAGAAAAAAATGTTACTGTATCAAGGGAGGTTTCAGATATATATCACTAGAGATTTTCTGATAGATTTGTAATATTTGCTTCAGACTTGGAATACAAGGAACTAATCACTTTTCAGATAATTAATAATTCAACCTGTAGTAGCAAGAATAGAATACCAGAATAGAATAACACTTTATTGTCATTGCATGTGCAACGAAATCACGAGTGCTATCCAGACAGTGCATCACGCATTCAGCTAAAGCTCCATGTAAACTCCTTACAAAATTACAACATAATACAACAGCAACAAAAAACATTTACATGCAACCCTACAATAAAGTCAAATTAAATCTTAACTGAATTTAGCAAAGTTGTCACCCTTGGATAAAAACTGTTTTAAAATCTATTTGTCCTTGTTTTAATAGATCTATTAAAACTACTTCCTGATGGCAGTAGTTCAAGCAAAGGGTGTCCAGGATGGGAGGTGTCCTTTATAATATTTTGTGCTTTTTTAAGATAGCGGGACCTGTACAGTTCTTCCAAGGTGGGGAGGGGGACACCCAATAATCTTCTGTGCTGTATTAATCACGCTCTGGAGCAATTTTCTCTGGGCCTCTGTACAACCCGCATACCGCATGCACATACAGTATGACAGTACACTTTCTATTGAGCATCAGTAAAAGGTCACCAACAGTCTGAGTGAGGTTATTCTTCCTGAGTATCCTTAGAAAGTACAATCTCTGTTGAGCCTTTTTCAGTACCTCTGAGGTATTTACTCTCCAAGTCGTGTTCTCCTCAATATGGACACCCAAAACCTTCACCCTTTCTACCCAGTCTCCACTGAGGGATAATGGTGGGATATCCATCCCCTTCTTCCTATTATTACAAGCTACTTCGTTTTTGAAGTATTTAGAAGAAAGTTATTCTTGCTACATCATTTTATCAATCATTTCACCTCGTCCCCCCTATAAGCAGACTCATTCTCCTCTGAGATGAGCCTCACTACTCTGGTATCTGTGAGGGCAAGAGGAGAAGGGGACAACAGAGGATGAGATGGTTGGACAGTGTCATCGAAGCAACCAACATGAATTTGACACAACTCCGGGAGGCAGTGGAAGACAGGAGGGCCTGGCGTGCTCTGGTCCATGGGGTCACGAAGAGTCGGACACAACTAAACGACTAAACAACAACTGTGGTATCATCTGTGAACTTAATGATGTTATTGCTGTTATAAGCACAGATACAATCATATGTACAGAGAACACAGGACTCAGCACACAGCCTTGAGGTGAACCAATATCAAGACTGAGAACCATAGATTGACCTACTCTAATCCTCTAACTGTGTTCAGACAAAAACATACAAGTGGTATATGGAAGTCCCAAGTCCCTTAGTTTAACCACCAGCCTCTGAGGGAGGATGGTATTAAATGCCGAGGTGAAGTCCGCAAAAAGCAGCCGTACATAGTTCCCCTGCTGCTCCACATGTGACAGTGCAGTATGAAGGACTGTAGCCACAGCATCCTCAGTTGATTTGTTTACTCTATATGCAAACTAGTGGGTATCAAAACATGTAATATGACTCAGAACCAGTTTTTCAAAACATTTCATCACTACTGAAGTGAGTGAAACCGGTTGGTTAAATTGCAGCAGAAGCGATATAAAAAGTAGATACTCACTTTTAGGGTAACAAGCAATGTTTTCTAGTGTCCTTCAAAAGCCACTTTTAAATAGCATTTTAAGGAAACTTTGGAGCAACAATTTTTTCTGATTTCATGCCATTCTATCATCAGACATAAGTATGGAGGTTTTTTGATTGTTTGGTTGATCTTTTATCTTTTTATATATATTTGCAAGGTACAATATCAAAATTGGCCACTAGAGAGTATGAGAGAGCACTTTCCTATATTTCTCTGGCCTGCTGGTAAAAAACGACACAAGGTATGTGTCATGCAATGGGAAGCTTCTGTAGTTGGCTCAGCAGTAATGATAGCTGCAACTTGATTGTCAATAATTAATGAGTAATAGAAAGAACTGGAGTTCTTTTTTTAAATAATGTTTCCTATTCTGATTTGGATATATTTACAAATACACAAATTGAGCGTAGGTGAAGGCTGATAGATACCACAGCACTCCTATATTGTGTAAATCCACTGCGTCACACCCCAGGAGCAGAAAGTATTTCCCAATGCCTTCCACTTCCACCTGCCAGACAAACTCTCTCAGGACCTGATCACACCAGCCAAATGTTCCCTAGTTCTAATGATACTTTCCATACCTCTGTTGTACCAAATCGTGGCCAATATATATATATATATATATATATATATATCAAAAGCCACTTTTAAATCGGGACAAACGGTCCCATTTGTTTTAACTTTACTGATTCATTTCTTCCTGTTTGAAATGTTATGGCCAGCGACCCTGTGGAACTGATTTATTTTCTGTCCTGGGGCAGTGCATCCCCTTACTTTATATGTTTTAAATGTGAAAACTATAAAGCCTCTACCCCATGCCTCCCTCCCTCTGCCAGCAAAGGCTGGGTGTGCCTGCCACCACTCCTGTGGGCAAACTTCTATAAGAGAGCACCTTAGTCCTGGCTGCTCTCCCTCCTCCTTTTCCCTCCCTCCCTTGGCAAAGGCCAGGCATAACCATCGCTGCCACCTATACTGAGCTCTGTGGAGCGTGCACACTTCTTCAAGGTGGCATCTTGGTTCTGGCCTCTCTCCCTTCTGTTTTCCTCTCTCCCTCTGCCAGCCAAGGCCAGGTGTACCCCCGGCTGCCCCTGCACCGAGTCCCACAGGGTGGGCACGCTTCTTTGAAGCGACGGTCTCCCTTCTCTGCTTTCACCAGTGGGATTGTTCACACACACAAGGAATGTTCTGACACATCACGAGAACAAAGTAAAACAACTTTCCAGCAAGGGGGAAATAAACTGCAGATACACCACTGGATGGGAAAGTGATTCGACAATAGCCGTGCAACGTGTGACCAGAAATCTATGTAACAGTCTAACTGGGCTATAACTAGGAAACATTTGGCTGGTGTGATCAGGATCTCAGTCCCACAAATGCTCCCATTCTTCTTTTTGCACATACTACATATAACTTACATCATCCTAGCTGATGGAGAGGAATCTGTACCATTCCTAAATATAGGGCGAAAGTGCATTAGGTTCACATTGAACCCATATGTACTAAAATGATATTATACTTCCAAACTAGTGTACAAAGTGAGATGCAGATCTTATTTTGCATAAACGCTCACAATCAGGCATGTCTTCAGACACATAAGAGTGTAACCTCAGTGGACCAACACTTGTACGGCAACAGGGAGGATAGGAGATCAAATGTAATAAAGAGCTTTGGCACATGGTAACTGACAGTCCTTGGGGATGAGAGATGAAGTTCTAAACGGACAATGTTAGGAGTCATTCCTAGCCCAATGGTAAGTGTCACCCACAATTGACGTATAAATGATTTTTAACAATAATAACCTCAGTGTGTCATCAAGTTGATTTCTACTCATGGTGACACTTTGCAGGGTTTTGTAGGTATCAGGTACTCTGAAATGGTGGTGCTCCAGGACTAGGCAGCTTGCCCAAGGATACAAAGGTGGCAGCAGACGTAACCACCGTCAGCCAGAAACATTTATGTCATCTCAGCTGGCCCTTCTCTCAAGAGGTACAGCAGCGATTCAAACTTCTCAGCCTGAGAGCCATGAGGGACAGGCAGAGAAGGAATCAAAGTGGCCAGTGTAATGGCAGCGGAAAGGTGACACTCATGTTCCTCATTTCCAGCCAATGATTTCTTCATATAACATTTGACATTGGGCAACTGCGGGCAGCCCCTTGCCAGAGTAAAGGCAAGGCCAAGGGGACAAAGATGGAGAGTCAAGGGGAGTATAAAAGCAAATGCCCTCTCAGGCAGTTTACTTTTCAAAGGCAATGCAAGGACAAAATGCTTTATGTAAAGAGAAAATTACTTTGCAAAGAGTATGCATTTACAAAGAGTCAAGTTAATTATTCAAAGCAGAGGCCCATGAATTCCCACAATTTAGTCATTCTAATCTGACATATTCGGGCCCACTGAGCTGCTTCTTATCACCAAGACTTTGATAATTGGCTTAGACATATCAAATAAACTTTCTGGAGAATTCAGCAGTAAGCAGGTATGACATCCTAATAGGGGTTTTATTAGGTATTTCTCTGTGCAGTAATGTATTAGCAGTCACTGTGACATTTTCTGCACTGACGGGTTTTGGCCTTGCTCTTTTTCCCCCCTTCCTTTTCTTTTCTTTTGTGTTTTTTTTTCACCTCCCACATTCACGGGGAAAATAAATTTATTCATAGCCAAGACCTAATCCAACACACCACTCTGTTTACTTTGGTTTATAAAGGAGCAGGCCTCTCAAAATTAATGAGAAGTGACACATACATCATAGGAGAAAATGCAGAATCTTCAGCCAGGCATAGCTGATAGCAATGATCCCTTCTGATTCTACAGATAATGGAGGGATTTACACGCAGTAGTCACATTGTTCCCTCCAACTAGAATTGCCATAAAAGCTGAAATCCTGTTACTTAGTGTAGTAAATCACACTAGAGTAGGCCCACTGAATTAGTAAGGGTCAACTCCTCTGTAAGTTCCATTGATTCAAATGGGCCTACTGTATGTAGTTGGAAGGACAACCGGCTCCTACTTCTGTTTATTAAGTGATAGATAGATAGACAGACAGACAGATAGGGTGGTCCATGTAACCAAACCTCTTCTATAGCTTGAATTTTTTTAACATTATTTGGATTTATGACAACTTTTGGCTGCCAGCTTTGAGGTGGTCATTAATTCTTGACTTGATGTTTTAGTGCTGTGATTGATAGGCTGTATATGAAATTTGTTTTCTTTTATTGGAAAGTGCTGTGAGAGCTTCTTGATTAGTCAGTGGGGTGTGAAATGCCAGACATAAATGTAAGAAACCATTTCCTATATTCTCAATGTTAACTCCTATCAAATATGAGTTTCTTTCACATACTCATGAAAATCAAAAAGTGTATACTTCAGTCCACAGCTCATTAAAAAAAGAATATATTTTAGGTGTGACTAAAATATTTTTTAAAAAACATGCAAGAATCTTAAATACAATTACTTGGAACTAAGATTCATTGAACTCAATGGAGCTTTGTTCTGAGTAGACCTGGATAGGATTGTACTGTTGGTGTCATGATGCATTGGCCAAAATTATCTTGTGTAGCTATGTAAAAGGAATACCATATTTTTTGTGAATAAAATGACACCTTTTACTTAAATAATTAGACAAAAATTGAAGGTCGTTTTATACATGGAAGGCAGCTGCTTTCCCTGCTGTTTGCGAAGCCACAGAGTAAAGCAGCCATGAAAGGGCTTCAGAATCAAAGGGGTGCGAGCGTGCCGCCCTTTCATGGCTGCATTATCCACTTCCTAAGCCCCACGGGGTACAATTGTTGCAATTTTTCAAATTTTCTAAATTGGGGGTTAGAAAATGGGGGGTCATCTTATACATTGGGTCATCTTATAAACAGAAAAATACAGTAACTTTTGGAGGTGAATTAGCTCAAGTTAAGAAATCTTCAGAGGCATTATCTGCTGCACGGTGAATTGCAAAACTCAGTGTGCAGCAGATAATGTCTAAGGAGATTTCTTAACCTGAGGCAATTTCTCCCCAAAAGTTAGGCCATTTGCACTGCCCCAACATATACAGAGAATTTTGCCCATGATTTGCATTGATACACATTGGTTATGTTATGTTTCTTTATGTATGTCTATGGATTTTGGAAGAGCAAATCTGATATAAACATGTACACACCATTATCCATATTAGAGGGCAAGGCTAAGGGGAACTCATTGCCCTATTGAATTCAGGCTGTTTCCTCCGGTCATGTGCACGAGTGCTCCAGCCAATGATGGGGTTAAAATCAGTAAGTGGGGAGAGAAGGAAGAAGCTGAATGGTTTCTCACTACTCGGGATATAAATATGTGACTTACATTGTTGATATATGTGCCTTTTCCCAGCATTATTCATTTTTTTCCCCACATACTCCTAAATATCCTCATTTGTACCCCTGGGAGCACATGTACCCCATGTAGGGAACCACTGCATCAATTTAGGGGATGCAGGCCAGGCAGCGTGTTACACACAGCTCTATTCTCAAAGAAAAGAGAAGGCTAGGAGGCTCAGGAGTAACAGCTGAGGCTCTGCCGCTGTTGTGGTCCCCAGCCCCAGCGTTTGCCCTTGAACCACTTTTCTTACTCTGCCTCCCTGTGTATACCTGTTCCTGGCCATTCTTCATTTCACACAGAACCTCTAGGAAATGTTCCACTTTTCAGTTTCCCTTTCTGACTGCAGTCCAACTGAAAATTAGGGAGAGTCACGCCCATATGAGAGCCTTTGGGTCCAAGTCCCGAGTCCGAGTCTTTAGTACCATGTCCAAGTCCAAGTCTTTGGTACTAAGTCCTGACTCCCTAGCTCCAAATCCGAGTCCTTGTTAAAAACAAACTTTTTTTCTCCTGGAAAAAAGGGAGGGTGGGTGGGTTCCAAGTCACAAGTCAAGTCTGAGTCGAGTCTGATTCAAGTAACTGGTGTGGCTGAACTCTGACCATTATATTCATGTGCTTCCTAGATTATGTTGCATATTATATATTCAAAACTTAGAGAAGCTACTTTTTTGGACTACAGCTGCCAGAATCTCCAGTCTAACATTGCTATCAACCATACAAGATTGGAGCTTCTGAGAACTGCAGTCCCAAAAAAGGGGTAATTTCTTCAGATGTTATCTGGATTGCATGCATGTAGGTTTCTCTGCACTTTCAGGACCACAGACATGCTGGGACAGCTGTAGGAGCAATCTAGTGAACATTTATAATCTGGCACAGAACCTAGCGCATAATAAGAGAGTGCGAATACACCCCCTCCGACCCAATCTGTATCCAAGTATCTGTTGTACAGATTGGGACTGACAGACCAAACCAATTTATTCTTGGATTTGTGTAACTATATGTTCTTTTCTGGATCAGTGTTTTTAAAAAGTCTGCAAATGAAGAAAACGAAGGGTTATCGCCTGGGATGAGGAGTGCTACACAGCACCATCAGTTTTGGAAATGTGGTGGACCTTAAAGTGTGCTTCCATTTCAGACAGCTGTGCAGATATGTGGGAGTAACATTTTGTATCAAAAAAGGAATAACCTGTCAAATCACTTCAAATGGCAAAACAGCAGCAGTGCTTGGGAGAGTGTCTAGAAAAATAACATGATGTGTAGATGATTCTGCCTTTTGGAAGTCTGCTTCCTGAAACAGGTACAGGCAAAACACCAAAAGGATTTTGTTCCCAGTGAAGACAAAATGCACCAAAGGTCTAGAATGAACAAAAAGGCTGGTGTGAACATACATGGGTCTTCTTATTGCAACTTTTTGAATTTCTGTTAAAATTCCTTTTTGCTGCACAGTAGAAGTATAGAGATCCACAGAGGAGAATAGCTACAAGGTCCTCAGAATCCACCCCTTTCTCATTAACTGGCACTTAAAGCCAGGAGAACATGTGCTTGAAATTTGCGGACTTCTGTATGCTGCCTTCTTTACTGCACACATACTGCAACCTACTGAACAAATTGACAGCGAACAAACAACTGACTCCAACAGACAAAAAAAGAGGAATAGAAATACCCAGCAGTGAGGCAGGGCTGTCTTCAAATTCAAAGGCTGGAAGGAATGATTGGTTAGTGCTGGACAATCACCCCAGCTCAAAAAAAGTCCCTTCCAGTCACTCAAACTACAGATAGAATGCACAGTTCCAAATGAAACTCCAGCAATGTATTCTCGAAGGTTTTCACGGCCGGGATCTGATGGTTGTTGTGGGGTTTGGGGGCTCTTTGGCCGTGTTCTGAAACTCCAACACTTTTTACCAATGCCAACAGATTACAAGAGCAACAGGTGCCAGCATTTCTTTCTGGTACAAAGAATAACAAAGAAGAGGGAAAGTTGAAAGGGGCAGGGCAGAAGATAATCTCTAACAATATTGTGACCCATCTAATGAAAGTCTGCCCAAGAAAGAATATTGTACATTCTACATATTCTTCCACCCACATATCCAAAAAACATGCCATCAAACAGTGGAATGTAAAGGTGTAAGAAAAGAGTTAAAAACTAAAACACACAGCTAGCCTAAACGCAACATATTCCCTTCCTTCTTCCATACCTAAATGTGAAATGACTACCTGAGCAGCTACAGAGATATACATAGACTCCAGTGACCTCTCTCTAAGATCTTCCCTGGGGTCTCGAGTGCCAGACTGCCCAGAAAACCTGTGGGCCTCATTGGTGTTCCTGCTGTCAATCTCTTTCTCCCACACCCTAGGTTCTTAACCTGTGGTCCATGGACCAGTGGTGGGATTCAGCTGGTTCGCACCAGATCTACAGAACCGGTACCTAACATACTATCAGTTCTGCAGAACCGTTTGCTGGCCTGAATTCCACCACTGAACGTAGACCTTGGGAGCGGTTCCTTCGGTCCCTCCCTGAGATTCCAGAGTGCTCAGCCACGAGAGCGGGGAGGGAAAATCCAGGCAATGTGTGTGTGTTCGTGCGCGTGCTGGAGAAGGGGCGGGAGCAGCGGCAGCACCAGCAGCAGCAGCAGCAGGAGGGCTCAGCGGCACCAGCTGCCCCAAAGAGAAGAAGGGAGGGGAACAGATACTGGGGGTAGGCTAGGTGGGGTGGCAAGAGAAGGAGGCCAGTGCTGCTCAGCCCTCAGCCCAGGCACGAGGAGCGGCGGCCAAGGCTTCTGTAAGAGCCGCTGCCTGCTATATCTCCAGGCTCGGCCTGCATTGCTCCCTGGGGAGCAGACACTTCCTCCTCTTCCTTCCAGCTTTTGCTGTTGCTGCCGCCTCAGGGGAACACTGCCTGCAGTGGAGGTTGGGGCAGTGCGGGTGGCAACCCTGACAAAAGACCAGTTCATCCTCTTCACCAAGTCAAGGGGGGCTGCAGGGAGGAGAGAGTGTTGCCCGCTTCCCCCACCCCCTTCCTTCTTTCAAACTCTCACAGATCTGGCTCTCGGTTTCTGCTGAGTTGTGTGAGTGTGGGTGCACGTGAAAGAGGTCTGTTTGACCTCTCTCCCCCCCCCCCAGGAATAACTGTTCCCATCACCCTTGTGGTGTATCTAGTTCAGTTTAGGGTCGTGTCTTGTCCACAGTAGAGTCGGTATAACTCTCAGCGTAGACTCAGCCTGGAGAATGGGTCTAGGTGACCTTTGTTACCATTTTGCTGGGCTCCCAGATGAGGGCTGTTTGGTTTAATGCCTGCCTGCCTCCCTCAGGCCTGGTCTTAAGTAGCTTTCTCCCATTCTTTTCCACTCTCCCCTGCCACTTTGCCCCCGACCCTGTCCCGTATAAACACCTGCTGCTAGGCCTTCATCCCTTGCCCCACCAGCCCAAAATTTGAGTTTTATTTTAAGAGTTTGACCTCCAAGAATTGAGCACACACCCCCCACAACCCATCCTCATTTCTTGAAAAGGGTGTTCAGGGCTTTTTTTTTCCTTTTGAAATTCTCACTTTTAAAAAAAAGGCCAAATGGATTTGTTTTCATTTGAATGAGATGAAAGTGACAGTTTGTTTTGGCAAGACGGGGATCGTGGTTCCATCTAAGGATGGACAAATCCGGGTAAGAGACTTAACACTTCAGGCTCTCTAGAGGTACCTGAGAACTAAAGAAAAGGTAAAGGATGACTTTGGCTGCAACACAGTAGTTGAGTCACCTGGTGCAGCGCCTATGTGCAAGGTGATTGGGTGCATCTTTTCAGCAGTGTATGTACATGTTTTGAAGGGGAACATATTGCAAGTCACTGAGTGGCCTTTTTATGTAGATGAGAGATGGTAGACTGCTGTCAAAAATGACATTGCAGCGTAAACTGAGAGATATGATTGGGATGTTTATAACCCACAGACTGATGTGTTCCAGATGTCTCTAGGAAGTGTTGCCCAACCAGTTTTGACAAGATAAAGGGCTGGAGATTACCTTTACAGTATCTCTTTGAACAAAATTGCCAAATATTTATTTATGGATTTTTAAAATGCCAAGGTTTTATTTACAGCCCTATTTAGCTAACCACCTATATTAATCTAAATGCACTAGTAGGGTGCATTGTGCCAGAAAATTCAAAGTTGATAGAGATATTTTCTTCACTAAGCACAGGAAATGTCAGAGTTAAGAACCACGTGAAAAATAAAAGACTGGCATTGCTTCAGTCATGTGTCACTTTCCTCAGCATCCTCAAGGACCACAGCTAAAAAAGAGTTAAGAGTTGGTTAGGCCACTCCATTGGTTGGCCTCTTCATTCTGGTCCACTGTTCATGGATAGAAAATATTCGATAAAAGCAAAGAAAATTGCAAGTGAGGACGCCAATCAAACAGCAATATGAAAATATCTTCAATAACTGTTTGTCAGGTATTTAATATTAAAAACCTTCCTCTAAACATAAGCTAGTTGTCTGTCCCTCTTTTACTGTTCTTATTGCAGTATTTAATGCGTGAATTATTAAACTACCTTTCGGTATATCTTTTGGTATAGTTAAAATGATCATTAGGACATAGAACCTGTTGTTAATTTATTTGAATCCCACCACTGCCATGGACCCCCCTCCCCAGGGGGCCACGATATCCTCACAGGGGGTCTGTGAAGGCTTGAAGAAATATTATGATCTTTTGCAGTTAAAATAGAAAGAAATAATGATTGCAAGCAAGTAAGCAAGAAAGCAAGAAAGAGGAAAGGAAAGGAAAGGAAAGGAAAGGAAAGGAAAGGAAAGGAAAGATAGATCAAAATCATTAGCTTCTGTTCCTTGTGTAAGAATCCTGTCAGCCTAAAGAGACAATGATTGTGGTCAGGGAGTCCCTCTGGGTGCAAAACCTTTATTTCCTGAGATAGGTCCTTTAGGTCTCAGAAGTGTGTAGTAAGCCCCATAGACAAGCCTGAACCTTAAAAGTAACCTTGATTGCTTCCAAAGCAGTAAAACATAAGCTATGTGTTTCCTTAGAATACACACCTGCCTTGTAAAGTAGGACAGTACGACCTCTATTTATAGTAGCCACTTAACCTTCTTTCATCCACACTGGATTTAGTTATAGTCCTGCTGTATCAAGAAACTAGTCATCTGTTGATGAATTATATTTGTTTTATTAAGAAAATAAAGTTTCATTAGGATACAGTTGTAGCTTTAAAGCTGAAGCGTTAGGCATTTTCAGACCGTTACAATGTTTAAATAAATGTACAATTTCTAATTAAAATAAAAACAGCTAAGTCTAGGTAATCATCTTGGCTAGAAGCTGGGCTATTCTCCCCTCCTTCTTCTTGAAAAGAAAAACAAACCTCTGTGTCTCACATTCCACAGCATGTACGGACCATTCTTTTCACATACACAAACCCTCTCATTTTACACCTCTTTAGGACCACCTTCTTCATAACACTTTCAAGCTGACAACGAATTAAGTCCAACTAGGCGTAATTCACAACATTCAAATCGCCACCCACAGTTCTCATGAGAAGATCCAGGCCCCAGGTGGCTTATCCAATTTAGCGGTCTGTTTCATCTCCTGGGCCTCTTCTGGACTGGCCAATCTTGCTTCCTTAGCTGTGTGCCAGGCAAACAACTGTGCACAACAACCTCTTGAGAACATCTCTTTTAAATTCATCTTACACAGCACCTAACAGCCTTCATTTTAGTATAACTACAGTTCCCAGTTTCCTTCCATTTCCTTACACCTTGTTTGTGTAAAACTTGGCTTTTCTAACCTACCAGCTCCATTAAAAACAAACAAAAGTAAAATCGGTTATGAATATAATTGTTTGATAGCAAATAACTGTTTGATATTTCTGCACACGGTGCAAATGAATGATGCTAAGTGGCTGAGAGAAAGCATGGGATATTTCTTGCAACTGTGCAGACAGTCAAAAGCCACAAAAAGAGAATCAGAGTCAGTCAGTATCAGTGTGAATGAGTCTTCTTTGATTTCTGCTAATAGAACCCTTTTGTTATTGTTGGGTAAAGTGACTTTTTGATCTCATTGCAGTGAATTTTGTAACAATACATTTTCGCTGAGCCTCAAAATGGATCTCTGGCTGAATTTGAAATGTGAAAGAACTAATGATGTTGATGAGGGTGCATCCTGTTCAAAGTGAAGTGAAGCTTCTTCTAATCATCTTTAAAAGTGTTGTTGTTATAGCAAGGAATATCTGTCAATTGGATTCATGTGCACAGATCCTAAAGACAAGCAGCTACTACAGTGTGTTGTGTTATGAGATGCAGTCCAACGAGGCCATGAAACCATCAAAATTGTGATGACATCTCAATATTAAAAATAAAGAACATGCTACAAAGAACTTTTTTTTTTCAAAAGTAAGGAGCATGAGCTTCGGGAAAGTAAGAAAACAGTTTAAAAAAAACCTCTGCTACTGATTATAACAATGAAAATGCAGTGAGGGTCTCATCTGAAGTTTCTCAATTAATAACAAAAACTGGAAAATCGTACACAATACCTGAAGAACTTATATTACCTTCTGCAAAAATCATAGTTTCTTCATTGATCATCAAGAAAGCTGCCCAGGACCTTTTCTTAATCCCTTTGTCAAATGACACAGTTAGGAAGCGAATCAACAGTTTGTCAGCCGATATCAAGGAATGATTATTAAAAAGAAATTGCATGTTCCCCTATTTTTCACTGCAGTTGGATGAAAGGACAGACATAACAAAACAACCTTACGGTGCTATGTTAGATAAGAGCATGAGACAAATGTTTTCTAAGACATACTGTTTATCTCCTCATTGGTACTACACTTCAGCTGAAGTATTTAACAACTTAAATGAGTTTATAACATCTCATGACATAGATTGGTTGAAATGCATTGAAATTAGCATATACTGGGCACGAGCAATGTCTGAGGAACTTTAAATAAATATTTGATGCACGTTAGGGTTTTACATCTTGACTGAAGTCTTGGTGGTCTGCAGGAACAAAAGATATTTAAAAGGGTTCTGTTGTAAAGAAAAGGTTAAGAACGACTGTCCTATACCATTTCCTCTTTCTGCTGTTGTTCTCCTGTGAATACTTGTGGAATGAACATATTTGATCCATTGGGGCAATCGGTCCACCTCAGGGCAATTGGGGGGGTCTTTCTCTGCCCTGTAATCAGGTAAAAAAAGGTACAAATACCCCTGACTCAGTTTACTTGGCAACTTTTCTCCAAAAACAGTACTCACCTCAACATCTGATCGCTCAAATTAAAAATTTCAAATGTCTGAACAGGGTTGTTAATCTTCTGCTAGTATCTGTGTATCAGATTGCTGTTCAAGACACAGTTACAGTGGTAAGTTACATACATAGACCTTTATTGGCATTTGATTACATTAAAGAGAAGTAAACAGGTTGCTAGGTAGAAAATATAAGGGACAGGTTAGAACTAAAGTTGGGAGGGATGGGGGTTGCGGTTGCTCATAAGAATGGTTGACAAAAATTCTGCGACGAGATTGGTAGTGATTGGGAGGGAATCACTAAGGAGGATTGGGAGGGGATCAGAGAGGGAGGGAGGGTTTGGAGAAAGGGGTTTAGTAGGGAAGATCTAAGGGCGGAGTGAGATGGGCAACGAACTAGGATGTGGGCTACTGTGTCTGGTTCACGGAGGCAGAATGTACATAGTCTGTTTGGTCGGGGGATGTTGGAGTATCTACCAAGATGATAGGCAGATGGGAAAATGTTTAAAAGAGCGAGGAGGAAAGCCCTCCTTTTCCTTGGGTCTGTCAGATGAAAGAGGTAACTGGCTGGGCGGCCCAGTAAGGGGGGGGAGCCCGAAATAGGATGGTGAACAAGTGGGATTGAGGTTTGATAAGAGGGTACAGGTTTCTTGTTCCAGTAATTTAGACTTAATGATAAGGTGGGCTTTAGGAAGGTCAAGGTCAGCCAGGATTTCAGGGGATAGGTCAAGGGTAGAAAGCTTGGCGTCTACTAGTTTAAACCAGTTGGATATGTGAGAGTCATGGATAAGGTCGTATAAAATGGAGGTTGGGTGGGAATTGAGATGGAGTTTCAACCAAAATTTGAAGGTGGAAATCCAAGCAAGGGTGGAGGGAAGATGGATACCTAGTTCTGATGCAATCGTGGATAGTCTAATTAGGTTGGGAATCCCCAGAATCTTACGGAGGAATTTAGAGATTGAACAGTCCAGATCGGAATTGGCAGCTTCGATCCAAACAGGTGCTCCGTACAATAGTTGAGGAATAGATTTGAGTTTAAATGCCTGAAGAGCAGCAGGGATGAACTGGTTGCCTTTGTTAAAGAAAAATCTAGCTATGGCATTTTGAGATAGAAGAGCTGAGGATATGGCAGATTTACGATGGAGTGACCAAGAATGACGATAGTGAAATGTAACTCCAAGGTACTTGAAGGATGATACTTGCTGAAAGCTAAGGTTTTGTATTTTCCATGGGGACGGGGTCCATGATTTGGAGAAGACTAAAATTTTGGTCTTCTCAGAATTAATGGATAGATGGTTTATTAAACAGTACTCATGGAAAGTTAGAAGCAGCTTACGGAGACCACGTTTAGAGAGAGATAAAAGGACAGCATCGTCGGTGTATAGGAGGAGGGGAATAGGTGAGTTGTTCAGGGAGGGGGTGGGGAGGTCAAGAGGGAGTAGGGCAGAAGGAAGGTCAGCTAAGTAAAGGTTGAATAAGAGGGGAGCCAGGATGCAACCCTGTCTGACGCCTTTGTGCATAGGAATGTCTTCAGTCGAGGCGCCTGTACAATCTAAACGGACGCGACATGAGTTGGAAGAATGTAGCTGTTGGAGGAGGGAGAGAAGGCGGGGGTCAATATTCCAGTTCGTTAGTTTATTCCATAGGATGTTCCTGTCCACGGAGTCGAAGGCTCCCTTGAGGTCAATGAATGCGGAATAAAGTTTGGCCTTGTGAAACTGAGAGTATTTGTTAACAAGGAAAGAGAGAGTGAAAATGTGGTCCAGAGTCAAAGCTCCTGGGCGGAAGGCAATTTGTTCCCTAGATGGGAGGCCAATGTCTTCCGCCCAGGCAGTGAGTTTCTTAAGAAGGAATCTTGAATAGTTTACCAATAAAGGACAGAAGGCTTATTGGTCTATAATTGCTAGGGAAAGTAGGGTCACCTTTTTTGTATATTGGGACAATAATTGAGTTGAGCCAGGTTTTGGGAATGATACCTGATTTATTGACAATGGTGAAAAGATGGGCGAGAGGAATAGACCACCATGTATGGTTGTTGGTAAGAAACTCAGTGGGAATTCCGTCCGGGCCAGGAGTTTTCTGGGATTTAAGAGAGTGAATAAGCTCAATGATTTCGTCCGGTGTGACGGGGGGCCAGTCTGGTAATTCAGAAGAAGGGTAGGGGTGTTTTGTGGCAGGAGTCAGGGTGGAGAAAACGTTAGTATAGTGGGTTGACCAAGAGGAGGAAGAAATGAGGGAGGGAGGAGTTGGATCTGAGTGGGATAAGGATCGGGAGACAAGAGACCAAAAGAGGCTGTGGTTGTTGGAGAGAATTGAATGGTAAAGCATACTCCAGTTTTGTTGAGCATATAAATGTTTTTTGTGCTCGAACAAAGTACGGCAGGTTTTTTTAAGGTGAGAATAAATTTGGACGAGGTCGGGAGAGGGGTCTGCAAGAGCTGCGCGGAAGAGTTGCCTGGTAAGTTTCTTAGCTATCAGACAGTCAGAGTCAAACCAGGTTGGGCAGTGAGAGTGTGTTGGGGGGGACCGGGAAGAACTAAGAGATTGAGTGAGAGATTTAATTAGGGACTCATAAGCGAGGACCGCCAGGTGAGGAGAGTTAGTCTTAGATAAGGTCTGCTTGAGATCGGCCACGTCGTTTTTACGAGTCCAAGCTCTGAAGGACTCTTCAGAGTTGTGGGTCCATCTTAGTCTGCGGGGGGGTGGAAGGGAAGGGGTAGGAGAAGAGTCATCTGACTCAGCAGGAAGGGTAAGAGATAGAAGGGTGATTGTAGGTAAGTGGTCGCTTTCTGTCCGTAGATCGACATAGAAGTCAAGAATTTGGGGAAGGGCTTCTGGGGAACATAGGGTATAGTCAAGTACACTGGCCCCTCTGTAGGAGAAGTGAGTAAATTTGCCGGGTGAGTCTGAGGAGCCATTTAAGACTACTAGATTAAACTCCATGAGCAGGTCTACCAGTTTGGAGGTGTGTGGATTGAAAGAACAGTCTTGGGATAGCCTTGGTCTCTGTAATATAGGGGGGATTGAGTCTTCAGAGTCCCAGTTCATGTATTGAACTAGGGCGGAGTTGTCAGGGCCTAGTCTGGTGTTAAAGTCCCCAAGGAAGAGGAGAGAAACAGAGGGGTTAAGGTTAAGAAAATCAGAGGTAAAATGTTGAAGTTCATCCCAGAGCGGAAGGGCTTTAGAAGAAGGGGGAGGAATATATATATTGAGTAAGTTTTGGAGGCTTATGGTTCAGTGGTTAAACTACAGTGGTAAGTTTAAAAAGTGGCAAACCCCAAAGGTAAGAGAAAGAGATGGGACCCCTTGGGATTCTTCCTTCTCATTCTCCTCCTTCTACTTCCACCCATTCCCCACAAGCTATTCAAGGAACAGTGAGATTTGCCCCTCCAGGCCTGAAAGCCTAACTTATTAAGAAGCTAAACTTTTTGAAATCAGTTGAATTTACTGCTCTCTGAAATGGAGCACATGGCTGCAGAAGCAGGAGTTGGCTTCCACACTGTGCCTCCTGAAAGAAGCTGCAGTCTGGATAGCCTTGGGCACGCTGTATAGTCACAGACAGCCCCCCCCCCAGAAGGAGGGAGTGGTAAACCACTTCTAAGGACTTGGGAAGGATTGCCATAAATCAGAATCAGCTTGATGGCACTCAGTTGATTAATACATAAGCAAACCGTTTGTTGGCCTAGTGCTGAGGAGGCCCTAACCCCCTCCCCGGAACAACAGACATACACACCATAACTGGAGTAAAAATGGCCACAACTTTATTAATTACAGAAGCAGTTGACCTGGCAAGCATTGGGCTGGATCCTGCTCATGGGGTTAATTACTGCTACTACTGCTTGGTTGTCACACCATAATTTTACTCATTTGTTATGGAACTCGTGCTGCCACATGGGAACTGCCACAACTATGGGAAATAATTCTAGGAATGTTAGATCCTGGAGAATTCAGCGGCTCGGCAGGGCCCCAACTCCTCCTTTTGAATCCTGCCAGCAGACTGGTGCAGAGGTCTCGCCTCTTCTGGTCTGCCAGCCAGTCCTGGTCCTCCCTGCTACCCTTCCTGCTGGGTGTGTGTGTGCAAGAGCTGAACAACTTTCTGCTAGCCCCAACTATGGGGCCACTGCCATTATGTGGTCTATGAACTCTGAGTGGAGTTGGCCTCTGCACCAGCGACAACACAGGAACCAGGTAAGTCCGTGTTCCTGTCATTTCTCACACCCAGCTGCCTTCTGGCTATTCCACTTAGCCAAGAGCAGCACTTGCCAACTCCTAATCTCAAAGACAAGAATAAGCAGGGAGTAATTGTGTGTTTTGCATGTTAATTTGCTTTCATGTCAAAGCAGTTGATTAGCATCGTGTTTGTGTTTTAGAGCAGAGATTTTAAGGAGACAGGTATTGAACCTCGGTGGCTGCACTTCCCAGCTGTAGTGCCCACAGAGATAAAAGATAATCCATGGCTGAAGAATGTGGTTTTTCAGATAAACATCTACTTTCAAGGGTACTGCAGGAAACTGGAGCACTCTGCCCTGTCTATAAAAAAGTTAAGCCTCCAGTTTGTAAGACTGTTTTATGTTCAACAACTACAGTAGCAACAAAAACGTATTTTGCAATGCTAAGATTGGTAGGATACACTTTCTTAACTCAGAAAGTTTATAAAGAGCATCTGCAGCATTGTGCTTCATCTTCTTAACATCAGTTTTATTTCTCACCCCTTCCATTTGCAACCCCAGTGAATAATCATGCAACAGGGACCTGCAGCCAGTTGTGGTATTCTGGGTGGGTGTACCTACCTATCTGTGGAATAAAGGGACAGCACAGGTTGTATCTTAAATACTAATAATGATTTTCTTTATTATTTATACTTCAGTAGACTAACCAGAGCATAGGAAGTCATTTCCACAAACAAACATACAAAAAATTACTTTATAGTTCCAACCCCACCATGCAAAGTAGTTACTAATATATTTCAGGATTTATAGGAACTTTCCTGTTTGTCAAAAGTAACTACAGTGGCTTAAAAACCAAGCAGAATGCTAGAAACCAGGGCTATGGTGGAAGCCATCCTTCTGGCCACCTTGCTGCCATCTCAAGACTGGGCTTCAATAGAGCAGAGTGGAACACCATAAGCTAGCACTTGAACTATGTGATATTCCTCTAAACTGTTTAGTGAGGCCACACAACTGAACTACAAAAGTTATTTCAATGGTCACCATTAAAACATGAAAGGATGGATTTATTCCTTTGTATGTTATAGTCATCAACCCAGAGTGCTCACTGGAAGGACAGATCCTGAAGCTGAGGCTCCAATACTTTGGCCATCTCATGAGAAGAGAAGACTCCCTGGAAAAGACCTTGATGTTAGGAAAGTGTGAAGGCAAGAGGAGAAGGGGATGACAGAGGACAAGATGGTTGGACAGTTTCATCAAAGCTGCCAACATGAATTTGGCCCAACTCCGGGAGGCAGTGGAAGACAGGAGGGCCTTGCGTGCTCTGGTCCATGAGGTCATGAAGAGTCGGACACGACTTAACGACTAAGCAACAACATGTTATAGTCAAGTGAATCGATAGCTCATTGGTTTAGGTATCTGACTATAGAGCCATATATATATATATGCTAGTGTTGTTTTCTAATTGCGTGAAGCATTTAAGAAATAGGGGGAAATTTCAGCAATGCCCCCCACCTGTAGTCTAATGTGGTATAGTCCAGAATGTTATCACCTCAGTCTACCATCTTATCCACCCACACTGTGTGGCTATATACCATTAGAAACTGTCAGCTAGTGTAAATGGAGTTTCCAGCCACCACAAGCAAAATGTTTATGCCATGACTCAAGATCACTCCCAATTCTCCCAAACTGAGTTCAGATGAAAAGATGAATTCAGTCTGATGTATTTTATTCAGGCCCTTAATATGCTACCAGAAGGAACTCTGTTACTCCAAACTATATTGAACAACATAAATCACTGCACAGAGCCATCAGATCATAATGACTTTGGGTCGCTCCTGACAAAGGACTGATTCAGATCAATGGCTTAGAAGTGAGAGGCTGTTCATCCCATTACCAGCCCCCGGAGCGATCCAGCATCCAGAAAGGTATTTAGCAAAAGTAAATTATCTGTGGATATTGCTATACAAAAAAAATCCTCTCATCTGTTCCTACAAAATTACATAGTAAAATCTATGTACTGTAACTTAATACAGCGATGCTGATCAAGGCTTGTATATCTTTCTTTATTCAGAATTAGAGAGGTACTGTTTGCTTATGGTATTTCTAACTCTATTACAGTGTTTTACTTGAGGAACACCAAAAGGGTCCAGGAGCACATGTGACCTTAAAAATCTAAGACCATATACAAGGCCTTAAATTCATCTGCTGAGATTCAAGTTAAACTTGAGCACCTTTGCATCAACAGCTTTTTGTACAAACCACAAAAGTCACTATAGAGTTATTCCATTCCCCCCCACACACACACATACACACACATTCATTTGCTTTTTTCTTTTTCTTTTCTTATTTTTCTTTTTTGGTAAGAAAACAAATGGAGGAAGTTGGAAAGCACAGGTCAAGAAAAAAATCTTTGGAGTAAAGTAACCTTTTTTAAAAAAACTTCAACTCTTCCTAGCTCTCAGGGCATCTCAGGTGATATCATACATGAGTGTCCAACTGAATTATAATCATTACCACTATCAGAATGAACATTGGAAACACAGGATGTTTAGCTCTCTACTTAACAGAAATCCTGCAAGCAAACACCCTTAGTTCTATGTCCTGAAGTTGACTGTGAAGAAAAGTGTGTTAAAACTGATATTCATTCTAAGGCAACATTCTTTCTGTTTCCCTGGTTTAAAACATAATTGACAAGTTGATGAAAAAACGAGGACGGAATGAAAGCAGGACTAAAAAAATTAGAAACAAAAACTGAGAGATTTGTCCATACCTACTTTTATGACATCAATCCAGGCAAAGCTGAGGAGGTTTTAGGTCAGCAGAATGATGACTATTATTAGTTCTTCCTTTATACGATTAAGAGAAAGCAAATGTTGTAAAGAATGTACAAAGTATGAACAATTTCTATTATCATGTGAAGTTATTCAGATGAATGAGTCAGTGAAGGGTGTAGTAAGTAAAATTTATAGACTCCTGCTAGATTTAGAAGAAGAGATCAAGAATGAAAGATTGAAGCTAGTGTGGAAACGAAATTTAGGAAAAAGAATAATTGGTGAAGAATGGATGAAGATATGGAAAATGAGGGTTTTACGACTTTAAACTAAGTTTAAGATGGTATTCGACACTGATAAAATTGAATAAAATTAACTCTAATTATTTGAATATCTGTTGGAAATGTGAGAAGGAAATTGGTACATACTTTCATATGTGGTGGGAATGTGAAAAAGTACAAAGATTTTGGAAATTAATCTTTAAGGAATTAACTGATATATGTGAAAGGGATATAGAATTTAATCCCGAGATAGGTTTCTTATCAATATTTGTAAATGTGAAATATGATATAATGACTAGAGCATTGATTACCAGTTTATTAACAGCAGCCGGATTAATAATAGCCAGGAATTGGAAATCAAAACTTGAATTTCAAATGGAAGAATGGTATAATGAAATATGGAATATTGCTATAAATGATGAATTAAACTGTAATTTAAAGGTCAAGAAAGGAGAGATTTTAAAAAAAATATATGATATATTGGGCAGATTTATTGAATATGTGCTAACAAAAAGAAAAGGGAAAGTTCCAAATCGGGAATCAATGCAGTTCCGGAGAAGAGGACAATAAAGGAAGAAGAATAAAGACAATGGAAGAAGAAGATTACTGCAAAAGGTCCCAACCAGGGTGGTGGGGAACACAGTTGATTTGTATTTTGGTTTATGTATTTTATGTTCTACTTTATTTTAAAGAGAGAGAGAGAAAGGAAATGTTGAATTTAAAACGGAACAGGGCACCATACAGTTGAAGTCTAATTCAAATACAAGACTACTTTTGAAAAGTGTTTTTCTACCAGATGTCTACAAAATCCGATTAACTTTTGCCCAAAGGTTTGTTGGGGGGTTTTAAAATCATAAGCCAGTACGAAACAGATGAAAGGAATGATTAGAGATATTCATCTTTATTCTCAGTGAGAAAGTGGATTGTGGATATAAAGGATACCTATTGTTTGTGGATACCAGCTCCAACTTGTTTGTAAGTCTATAAATGCCCCGTTTTTGTAGTACTACCTGTTTTTTGTTGCTCTTGTTGTTATCTGCTGTCAAGTTGCTTACCCTATGAATGAGTAATCTCCAGATGTCCTGTCCTCAGCAGTCTTGCTCAGTTTGTGTGGGCCCAAGCCTCCGACTTTCTTTAAGTCAGTTCATCTCATACTTGGCCTTCCTGATGCCTTCAACCTTTCCCAGCGATATTGCATTTTCTTCTACTAGAGCAAGAGAAGGAAATATCCCATTCTCTCCCCATTTCTTAAGTTGAAAAGACAACAAAATGGTTTAACTTTTCCAAGGAGTAAGGATAGAACAGATATTTGCATATTTTCTTGTCTTTGTTGTAGAAGGATGCTTCAGTTGAGACAACTTATCAGGAAAAAAAGTCAGGCGCTGACAGATTTTTCATTCCTGCCCAAGAGCATAACATACCAATGCTTCTTTATCGACATCAGCATTAGCAAAAAAAAAGGGGGGGGGAAGGGGTGTGCACAAAAAAATTCTATTCAAAGATTATTTTGTCCTTAAATCTCTATATTTTGCCCCAAACATGTATTTTCTGCAGAATATCAGGTTTGTATTCAAAATATAAGGGTTGCTGGGGTACAGGATTGCACAGTGTAAGCTTTTTTGTATGCACAAAAAGCATTTTACTAATTTTTCTTCCTAACAGTCCTGAAATGCCAAAAAAGGTATAAAAACTCTTACAGTCCCATGAAGTAGAGAGAAAACTTTCGATTTTTTAAAATTCTGATCTATGAGAACAAAATACATGAAGATTTATATTCCTGATTAGGAGTAACCAATTAAACATGATCTAGAGCAAGCAAGTACTTATGTTCATTCTCTCTTGTTAAGTTTCCTGTTAATTTTTTCTCAATATTTTCAAAAATCACTTTTTCACTTGCCAAAATCCTCGTGGCGCAGTGGTTAGAACGCTGTACTGCAGCTAAAACTGTGCTCATGACCTGGGGTTCAAATCCCAGGTAGCCGGCTCAAGGTTGACTCAGCCTTCCATCCTTCCGAGGTCGGTAAAATGAGTACCCAGCTTGCTGGGGGGGGGGCAATGTGTAGCCTGTATAATTAAAAATTGTAAACCGCCCGGAGAGTGCTTGTAGCGCTATGGGGCGGTATATAAGTCCAATAAATAAATAAATAAATAAAATCCTCCATCCAGTATGTCCTGTGACATACTGGATTCTGGGAATTGTCTGTATTTTTCCAAGAATTCCTAGCCAAATTCTTGAAATTAGAATTTT
Organism: Pogona vitticeps; assembly: GCF_051106095.1. NCBI lineage: Eukaryota > Metazoa > Chordata > Lepidosauria > Squamata > Agamidae > Pogona > Pogona vitticeps. The sequence continues at coordinate 215,577,088 of NC_135784.1, read as the reverse complement.
GTCACCTGGCTGTTCGAATTTCCTAATGATAAAGTTGGATTGGTAGAAATATAGGAAGAAAGCCATCTTATATTGGGACAAACTATTGTTCCATTTGTTTGGCACTGACTGACAGTGGGTCTCCATAGCTTTCAGCAAGATTTTTTTATTAACTGCAATTGGAGGCAACATTGCTTGTTGCAATCATTAAGCCTCTTGTTTAACTGTATGCAGCCAGGCATGCATGTGTGCAGACACACAGTCTGAGCCAGGATCTGGTGTATTCCAGACATTTTAAGCTATATCTTCCAGTCGCTATCTTAATCAGCCCCCAGTCATTATCAGGGGGTAAAAAACAGGGTAGCAAAGATGGATGGAGACTACCAGAAACAGGCAGTGATGGGCTGCAGCAGGGAGACAAGTCAAAGGGAAGTCTGATGTTGAGAGAAAAACCACATAGATACTATGAAGATCTCATCGGATGCTGATAGTAACTGAAAAACAGATACATGTCCCTGAAATGTTCATTATTCATGTATTTTCCCCCTACCTCCTTTTTTCTGTCATGCTGTACCCTTGAGGAATTAACAAAAATACAATCCTTGGAATTAAATTATCTTTCATTGAGTCAACTGGGATTGCTCCCAGGTAAATATGATTTTTAAAAGTTTGTCCATCTTTTCTTTTCTTTTTTTTTTTCCCTTTTTAACATTTTCCGACCACACTAAAGCTTTACCTGACACAGCAGAGGAAGGCCAAGTGTGCAAGGAAGGACCGTACAACCCATCTGCCACTTGTTGGATTCATGAACTATAGACCTGAAGCACAACTCTAACATGGATGATGAAGAAATTGAAATAGAGATTTTATATACCTTGGTTCAATCATCAATGTAAATCGAGACTTTAGCCAAGAAATCAGAAGAAAACTAAGACTGTGAAGGGCAGCAATGAAGGAATTAGAAAAGATCATCAGGTGTAAGGATGTGTCACTGGAGACCAAGATCACCCACACTCTTGTATTTCCAATCACCCTACATGGGTGTGAAAGCTGGATAATTAAGAAAGCTGACAGGGGAAAATTGACAAGTCTCTCTGCCAGGTCGTAGAGTGACTAATCCCTTGCGGAAAACGGCACAATAGGAATGCTCCATTGAGTGTGCGTCGGTGGTGGAATGGTGAGTGAACAGTCTGTCCCCTTGGGGCCGGACCCTCATTATTTCCACCTGTGGGGAGTATTCGTATATGAGTATGAATGCCCCCATCTCTAGTCTTAGACGAAATCAAGCCTAAACTATCTTTGGAGGCAAAAAGGTTAAAACTCAAGCCATCCTATTTTGGGCACATCATGAGAAGGCAGGGTTCTCTGGAAAACACAATAATGCTGGAAAAGGTTGAAGGCGGCAGGAAAAGAGGAAGACCAAATAGGAGATGGACTGACTTCTTAAAGACAGAGGCTTTGGTCTACAAGAGCTGAGCATGGCTGTTGAGGACAGGACATTTTGGAGATTTCCCATTCATAGGGTCACCATGGTTTGGAAGGGACTTGATGGCACATAACAACAAGAACGACAGACTTGAAGGACACACATATAGCCAAATGTGCACCTATGAGGAAAAAAAAATTGCCGTAAGAATGTAAACATATGAGAACAGAGCTGAGGTATTGAGACCTCATTCTGAAGCAAAATAACAAAATTTTCCTGAACAGAGACTACTCAGGCAGCTTGGTAAGTACAGCATAAAAGAAACTTTAAAGCTACAGGAGGGAAGATTTATTGAAAATGGTGGCAACAACTACCAAGATCTAATGTGTTCGTGTACAACATATCGTTTAAAATGTCAATGGATCTTTGGAGGGAAGAAGTATAAATAGATACTGGCACAGCTCCCTGATCTCACCCCAGGGCCACTTTTCATGCAGCGCTTCTGTTTATTGCCAATTAACCTGCAGAGCAAAATCTTTTGCTAATTCCATAGATGGAGAAACATACTATCTTAAGCATTCTTCCACCTGTATCTCAGCATGTCAACTGATGCCTTCAAGTGCCCATGCAGGAAATTATATGCAGAAAACCTGAAGAGATATTTCAAGAAAATGATAGGATAGCATAAGAATAACATAACAAAAGCAAGGCCAGGAGCTTCATTGGTTAAGCATTTTTGGACTATTTTATAGGAGAGGAGACCCTGATGTTGGGAAAGAGTTAAAGCAAGAGGAGAAGGGGACAACAGGGGACGAGATGGTTGGACAGTGTCATCGAAGCTACGAACATGAATCTGACCAAACTCCAGGAGGCAGTGGGGTCACTAAGAATCTGACACAACTAAATGACTAAACAACAACAAATAGGAGAGGTGAGGGAAATAGTTTGATCCACAACTAGTCTTACACTATCAAATCAATAAACAAACCAAAACTAAGTTATGCTACAGAGTTTGCACACTAGCTTTTATCATGAAGTTCTCCAGTCCATAAATGTTATATTAAAAGAAAGTGCACACAACAATACATATATTGGTAAAATAATCTTAAGAATGGTTCACATCTTTAAAAGTGCTTGGAATAAATGTGTACACTAGATAAAGTACATTAGGCCCTATGTTGGGTGAAACAGGTGCAAAAAGGTTCATAGATGTTTACTCAAGATCTTTTTTTTTTCTTTTTAGTTTTTTTATTCTTTTCAATGGGGGTAAAATTATGGGGAAACGAATTTAGGGGTAGGGGTAGGTATGGATTGAGAAAGGGAAAATTCCAGAGAATGTGATAGTATATTTATATCAACTTGTATAATTATACTACAAAGAAAGATAAAAAGAAAAATAGCAGATTTCCCCAGTATTACTAGTTATCTATCTATTTCCAAATTGGACCTTCACATTCTTCTTTAATGTATGCTTTCAAAGCTATCTTTCAAGTCTAATTATGAAATTATTCCCTATTTGTTAGTCCTTTTTTAAGGTAACCTTCGTTTATTACTTCTGTTTCCTCCAACTCCGTGACTTCCCATGTCTTTTCTGACAGCTCTTCTAAATTCTGTGAATTTCGTTGTATGATATACTGTGTATATACTTACAATGACAATAAATTATATTATTATTAAAGTCTGGGATATCTCTTGTAATATTTTCCATCAAATAACTTAACTGTAGAAATTACATGCATTATCAAATATTTCATTTCTCTATCTAACACCTCAGGCATAATATTCAATAAAGAAAAAAGCAAATCCAGTTTAAATGTTGTTGCGTGAAATAGAATATTTTTCAAACGTTCATGCACCTACAGTAATTTCCTATATATCCACCAAACATGATAAAAGTGTCCTCCTGTTTTCTACATTTCCCATACTATTTTAAAATCTTTTTGTACCTTAAAAAAACCTTTGCTGGCATAGTGTACCAAATCATGTACCATCTATAAAACATCTTATCTACATTTTCTTTGTTAGTTACTGATTTTTAAACATGAATATTCTACCATTTTATACCCATTTTATCCTACAGTCTTTAGCCACTTCATCTTTCACATTCACATTTTATTCATTTAGTCCCTCTTTATTGTTGAGGTTTTCTTTCCTCCTCCTGGATCCTCTTGTTTCTATAGTGCACTTTCCTCCTCTAGTTGAGCTCCTTTCTGCCTCTGATCCTAATGATCCACTTGATTTCTCCTCTTCTCGTGTCTCATCTGCTTTTTTCTCTTCTGTTATGCTTCCCCTTTTTTTCATAAAACCTTCTGTCTTCATTTTTTAGTTAATATAAGAACTCTGCTCCTGGAATTCAAAGGGGACACCTTCAGGCACCAACCACGTATACATAATTGAATTTGTTCTCAAGAGGGATGTCAACTCCACGTATTTTCTCCTTTTCCATCTTTCTTGCCACAGAATATGTTTAAAGATCTTAATTTATTTATCTTTTCTGTGAGGTTCCTTGCCTTGTATATTACTAAAAACTTTATCTTGAAAGATCTTTCTCATAAATTCAACATCAATTTCTTTGGGGAGATTTTTATTCCTGGTGTATGCTGTATTAATTCTTCGTGCTGTGTCTATTGTGTTGAACATCCTCTGGTCACATCTCCATGGGTGATGTTAAATAAGTAGTAATCACTTGCGCTCTATCTTCTCCTTTTAGTTATGGTAAATTCCGTAATCTAAGTATGGCATTGGCTCTACCCATTTGTAGATTTAATGGAGTAATTTCATCTTGCTCGCTTTCCTGTTTTAGTTCTTCCATCTCTGTATTCATGGTCTCAGTTTTTCTTTTGTTCTTTTTGATGTCCAAGCTATTCTGGCTATTTTTTATTTACTATAATTTGATTTTTAATATCAATCATTTGCATCCCTAAGTCTTTCATTTGTACACATAGCTGAGCCATCCCTCCTTGTAATTGCTGTAGCCCTGTAGATAGCGTCTCTTGAATATTCTGTGGTAAGTCTTTAAATGACTCTTGCCCCAATGAGATTTTGTTCTTGTGCCAGTGAGCCTCTTTGAGTTCTCTCTTTTCCACCTTTTGTTGCCATGTTGATTTTTCCTCTTCTTCCTAAATTAAGTAAATAAGGGGTGCTGTTTAAGTCTTCTGTCAGAAGAATTTTTTTTCTTTAAGGAGTTCTGTTTCAGTCTTCTGTCAGCAGATGTCACTGTAACCTTACTTTTCTTTCTCAGTCTTATTTACATATCCAATTCAAGTGGGGTGGAGCTTCCCCCAGAGTTGAAAATTCTCACAATCTGCAAGTTGCAACAATAAAAATTTAAATGACCCACAATGCTTTAAAGTAAATAGGATTTGGTATCAGTATTTCAGATAGCCTTGGGAGTGAGACTTTTATCTTAGACTGATCTCCTTTCCTGATGAGGTAGATTTCTCACCCTTCTCCCAATCCAAGCTAGGTGGTGGCTCGCTTCTACCATAATAGTAAGATTTTTTTAAAAGGTAAAGTCCATTTTGCTGACTCCTTATATCTACATCTTTTTGTGTAGTTATTTGAGTCCATGGAGATATTCCTTACATGAGCAAATATTTTAACTTACTCAGCATCTCTGGTTGAGATATTTCCAAAACCCTGTTGTGCTTTCTCATTCTCTGCTTGGGGTGTTCCCAGCCCTTTGCCAAGATGGCTTCCTCCTTGGTCCGTGCAGTCAGATATGACTTCAGAGAAGGAACCAGCCATCACCAATGCATTCCCCCCTTTTGTCATCTCTGCTGCTTCAGACACTGCTTCTCCTAGTGGCATCCTTCCCCCACCCCTGGTTGAGGGGCTGGAGCAGAAGGGACCTGATCAGTTTCAGGAGCTTGCCTGAAACCCAACAGGTTCTTGTCATGACAAAAGCCCTCCCTGTTTTTACTCAAGAACTTGAAGTATGAGAAAAATTTTAAAAAGCCAAATAGCCAAAGAAAACAGAGAAAAGCCCCATAACACTTTGAACTCATAGTTGAAAGCAGAACAACATCTTCCAACCAGTTCTGTGGCCAGATCTCAGAGAAAACCAAGAAGGACAGGTAGCTGCCATTTACAATATGTCTGTCTCTTAACATCTATGACACTAATCTGTCCTCCATTGGAGGCTTGTGTGTTACTCCAAGTTTTCCTCTCAGAAAGACATTCCAGGATCACATGTTTCATCATCAAATCTTACTCCTCCCAAGGATGGTTTTAAAAAGCTATGATTTCCATCCTGTAACTGCCACTATGCATTGTTCATGTGGGGAGAAGGGATAAGACTGAAAGGTAGAAATGCAACATAAGTGAATAACAGCCATAACACAAACATTGCCCCAAAAAAGATGGGGAGACAGCTTCTTCAGGGATATAATAGGGACACTTGCCATCTGTCTTAACTATACAATGGGTAGAGTCAATGTATAAATGCTGAATGACACAAAAAACTGAGTAGACAGGGTTAAGAATGTCTGTCTTTAACTTTAAGGATCTTGGGTTTGTTTAGTTTCTTATGGAGCAGAATAAGTAGTCGTAGTTCTGCTTCCACGTGGGGGGGCATGTTATAGCCTAACAAATCAATGAATTAAAAATCACTAAATATTCATTGATTCATATTCATCGGAAGGCATCATTTCAGATGAATACGAATGGACAAATTAGCAATGTTGATATATTTTGCAATTTGTTTCTTAATTTGTACGCATCTCTACTTTTCTCCAAGTATCACACCAACATCAGGCTTTGATACTACAAATGAGAGAAAGTGTAGGTGGAAAAAAAATAGGGATGATGACAGCTTTAAGTAGAAAGCAGACCTGAAGAAAAGAAAGGGGATTGTGATTTATTTATTTATTTAAATTTCTATCCCACTCAGCTAGTAGCCAGGCTACTACTCTGGGCAGCTAACAGAAGAAATGTGGAGAGAAGTAGCACTCATAGGAGAAGTTGAGCCTCATGTGTATCTTTCTATACATTAAACGTAAAATATACTGGTCACATTTGCACATCACACAGAGCCATGGTTTATTTTTCCTTTAGATTGTTGCTTTTGCCCTGCAATGTTCCATAAGTAACCCAACAGTCTGCAATTTGTTTTCCCATTTCTGGTTTGTAATTATTTTGCCCCCTTTGTCACTTCCTGTTTCAGCTTTGGCTGTTAAGGAAATAAACCATGGGCTTGTCCTCCAATTGTAAGCCGCCTAGAGTGGTCTAGTATGACCAGATAGGCGGGATAGAAATAAAATAAATAAATAAATAAATAAATAAATAAATAAATAAATAAATAAATAAATAAATACTGGGTTCAGAATTATTAAAAAGACAGTTTAAACAAGCCAGAGTTCATATGCCATATTTGTAAACCACGGTTTATTTCCAAGGATGGGCTCAGACACAACAGACTAGAATTCATCAAGCAGAACCTGGCTTACAGTTTTTGTGAACTTTCCCCACTTTATTTTGCCTGTATAGAATAATTGTTTTTTTACCATAAAGCATATGTTCCCACACATTGAACACAATTCCAACGGACTGAAAGACACAAGCCAAAATGCTGTTGTTCAGGCACATTTGAGTTAAACTGCATAACTCATTGCAACAAATTACCACTAATTAAAAAGATGTCAGTTACGAAGTACATTCCCAATTGCACAATGGCCACATGCCTAATAATGCAACTGGTGCTGAGGCTCCAATACTTTGGCCATCACATGAGAAGAGAAGACTCCCTGGAAAAGATTGTGATGTTGGGAAAGTGTGAAGGCAGGAGTAGAAGGGGACGACAGAGGATGAGATGGTTGGACAGTGTCATCAAAGCAACCAACATGAATTTGACACAACTCTGAGAGGCAGTGGAAGACAGGAGGGCCTGGCGTGCTCTGGTCCATGGGGTCATGAAGAGTTGAACATGACTAAACAACTAAACAAATGAACACTTTGTTATTAAGTGGCAATTTGCTGTGGTGATCTATGCAATTTAAGCTGTGTACACACAAATCACTTATAGGATTCCGGCCTACCAGTCGTATGCAGTTTAGTTCTTTAAACTGAAACACAAGATGCTGAAAAATACCTCATGGTGTACAGCATTGCCAACATTCTGTGTATTAAGTTTAGGGATAAAGGTGATCCCTCATACATATTTTGTATTTCAATTTTCTTTTTCTCCTCCTGTCTTCCCTTTTCCTGCCAAATGCAAATATGAAGCCGTTCCGTTAAGTCATTACTCTCCTGCTGTTCTGGTCTGATTAATTCTCCCAATATTAGCTGGCGATTCATTTTATCCCTCCATATCACAAGTCCAGCTGAAGGAGATAAGTGGCTGATAAAAGATCTTTGAGAACAGTTACAAATGAGTCATTTTCAAAAGAATAATAAAGCAGCTGTGTGAAAGCTTGAGTAAACCATCCATACATTGCATGTAACTAATCTCATTTTAAAACTTCAGCAAATTAGTCAATAATCCTCACTGTTGCCCTGCTGTTCACCCAAACTTTGGTGCAGGAACCTAATGCTGAAATGCAAATATTTAATTAGTTTTTAATTGTGAGGTTTATTTTTACTAAATCTGGTCATCTGTCTCAATTATTTTCTCCATTTTTTATAGTTAACCACTAATTGTCATTCCCAGGAGCTTCTTCCTCAGCACTACCACCTCAGTTCCCCCACTGCTTTTTTGCTTTGCATTTCTTCTTCAAAAGTAGCTTTGATGTAAACAATTTTACTCTTCTGTGGAATAGGCACCATGCTAATGGGAGATAAATGTCCACACATGCTGTCTGTATCATGACACTAATAAAATCTAAAGCCCTCATCTTCAAAGCTACCTTAGCCCCGTTCACTTCTGAATCACCTCACCCTGTGTGACTTCCCACTGTAGTAATCGTTACTTCCTGAGAATAAAACAATGGTTCTCAACCAGTCTGTGAAGTAAGAGAGAGAGATGTAGCAACAGAGCATGAGTGGGGAATGATTTTGATGTTTCAAGTGGCTATTCTGGTGGAAATACAGCCTCTCCAGGAGCCCAACTCAAATCTATTGCACAGGGCCATTCAAATCTATGAAGGAGAGCAAGCAGCCAACTCTCAGGTGACAGACAGTGGCAGTGAGGAGGCTTAGAACAGTGGCCCCCAACCTTGGGTTCCCAGATGCGCTTGAACTAAAACTCAAAGAAGCCTTCACCACTACCTGTGCTGGCCAGGATTTCTGGGAGTTGAAGTCCAAGAACATCTGAGGACCCAAGGTTGGGCGCCACTGGTTTAGAACATAGTTTCCTCCCCTCATTCATGGCTTTTGTTGTGTCAGTGTTGCACAGGCACAACACAGATAGAAACACCTTAGTGCAGAGCCCATGAACCCTGGCAACACCTAGGAATGGGTGAAGATGGATGCTCACTAAGGGGATAACCAATACTTGCATTTTTTTTTCCATTCTTGATGATTTTCCAAGGCTTGCCATGTCAAGACTCCCCACAAAGACTTCCTCCTGCTCTCACAAGATTTCTCAGCTTCCTTGCTTCATTGCTCCCAACTTTATTTCCTCCACCCTTCCCAGGCCCCTTTTCTTCACAGGAAACTGCCAAATTCTGCACAGCCGAATGCCCTCTCCAGTGAATCCTACACAGGAACTGTAGTACTCCTGCACAGCTTAATATTTCTTTCAAGAAGAAAATGAGTACAGAAAGGAGGTTCTGTGCAATATTTCTGGAGGAAAATATCCAATATAGAGAAATATTGCTGCATGGGGGAAAGTATGTTTTCTTTCCTGGTTTCTTTTCAAAAGAAAGAAGCAGTGAGATGCACATCTCTAGTGCCCAGACTTTAAAGCCATCTCGCACATAACAGTCAAACTTCACCCTTCTCTAGCACCTCTCACTCTGACACTTGTCTCAGAGCCTGTCCACACTAGCATATAGTTATGACCTATGGTTCCCTGATTGTGCTGTTTGGCAGGAGGGAGAGGGGGAAGACCTTGTCAACTTGGGTTTCTTCTTAAAACAACCCAATCTTCCCCTTTAAGAGCTGACCCATATCTTTCTGGCACAGGGCTACGGCATGCAGTCTTTTGGGGATGATTCATTTAGATGCAAAATAGCTTTTTGTTCTGCCTTCATGGAGGGGAACCAAGAGTTAAAATAGATTGCACTGATAATAAGGACCTTTTCAGCACCAGCCAGATAGCAACAAATTTTCAGAGTGTGGATAGGCCCTCAATCCTTGGGGAACTGGAGAATCATAACAATTCCGTGAGAGACTCCAGCTGCTTCAGACATGCCAATCCCAACCATGGTCAGATTAGGTTCACAGGTAAGGATTTAGCTTCACCTATACTAGGAAAAGACATGGGGTATTCATTCAGAAGGGCTTCCTGACATATTGATCAGAGCTGTTTTAAACAAATGGCTTGATGGATCAAACTGAGGAAATAGTGGCACAGAGAAACTTTGCTCTAGGTTTTACTCGTGGCCAGTAGCCAATGGGCATTTACTGTTGACCAGAAACTGAAGAAACTCTATATGGTCATATTCCCTACTGAATAGCCTGTGAACATGTGTGATCTGTAGGGAGTATATTTCATAAATATATAAAATGAGAACTGTTGCTGAGATGTTCCAGCTGTCAAGAAAGTTCAGGTGCCATAAGAGTATTCCATTCAAATAGTATGTTTCAAGGCAATCTCAGATATTTCAATAATTGCCCAATATATTTCACAGGCAAGGATGCGTCAACATCGCTTAAAAAGTACACATTTTCCCTGATGACTGAGAAGTCAGAAAAGCTGAGTTGCTTTGCAGTTACAAGACACATTCTTATCTACTGAGAGTGCAGTCTAGTGGTTACAGCATTGCACTGTGACTTGAAAGTTCACATTCACATCCTCCCACTGAGCCATGAAGTTCATTTGGTGTCTTTCGGACCATAGTTGTCTCTCTCAGCCTGACCTAAGTGATATGTTCTTGTGAGCACCAATGTAGAAAACAAAATCCATGTACATCACCTTAAAGAAAAGGCACTACACAACAAATTTAGGGAACTGAGTCGGAAAATGTAAAAATGAAATCAGTTTCTTGTTTTACTTTTTAATTTTTTTAAAAAAAAACTGTCTTGGTCCTCAAACTATCAAAAGCTTAACCTCATTAAACCAACATTATGGAGGTGTATCCAATTGCTCCCTTTCACGGATTGCTGCCTTGTCGTGGCGAAGGGGCTTGAGTAATTCAGAGAAGCTATGGGTGATGCCATGCAGAGACACCCAAGAAGGACAGGTCATAGTGGAGAGTTCTGACTAAATGCAATCTGCCTGGAGCAGGAACTGGCAAGCCACTCCAGTATCTTTGCCAAGAAAACTCAATGTTTTAAAGATATGGCACTGGAATATGAGCCCCTCAGGTCGGAAGGCATCCAATATGCTACTGAGGAAGAGCGGAGGACGAGGACAAGTGGCTCCAGAGCTAATGAAGCCGAAAGGACGCTCAGCTGCAGCCGTGCATGGAAGTGAAAGAAAAGTCCAATGCTGCAAAGAAAAATACTGCATAGAAACCTGGAATGTAAGATCTATGAACCTTGGTAAGCTGAATGTAGTCAAACAGGAGACGGCAAGAATAAACATTAACATCTTGGGTGTCAGTGAACTAAAATGGATGGGAATGGGCAAATCCAATTCAGACAATTACCATATCTACTATTGTGGGCAAGAATCCCGTAGAAGAAAAGGAGTACCCCTCATAGTCAACAGAAGAGTGGGAAAAGCTGTAATGGGATACAATCTCAAAAATGATAAAAAGATTTCAATACAAATCCAAGGCAGACCTTTCAACATCACAGTAATCCAAGTTTATGCACCAACCACCGATACTGAAGAGCCTGAAACTGACCAATTTTATTTATAACACTTTCTAGAACTGACACCAAAGAAAGATGTTTCTCTCATTATAGGAGATTGGAATGCTAAAGTAGGGAGTCAATAAATAAAAGGAACAAGTTTGGCCTTGGAATTCAAAATGAAGCAGGGCAAAGGCTAATACAGTTTTTCAAGAGAATAAGCTAGTCATCACAAAGTACTCTTTTCCAACAACACAGGAGGTGACTCTACACATGGACATCACCAGATGGGCAATACTGAAATTAGTTTGATTATGTTCTCTGCAGCCAAAGATGGAGAAGCTCTATACAGTCAGCAAAAACAAGACCTGGAGCTGACTGTGGCTCTGATCATCAGCTTCTCATAGAAAAATTCAAGCCTAAACTGAAGAGAGTAGGAAAAACCACTGAGCTAGTCAGGTATAATCTAAACCAAATCCCTTATGAATACGCAGTGGAAGTAAACAACAGATTTATGGAACTCGATTTGGTGGACAGGGTGCCTGAAGAACTATGGATGGAGGCTCATAACATTGTGCAGGATGCAACAAAAAAACACCATCCCAAAGAAAAGGAAATGCAAGAAAGCAAAGTGGCTGTCCAACGAGGCCTTACAAATAGCAGAGAAGAGAAGGGAAACAAAATGCAAGGGAGATAGGGAAAGTTACAGAAAATTGAATGCTGACTTCCAAAGAACAGCAAGGAGACACAAGAGGGCCTTCTTAAATGAACAGTGCAAAGATAGAGAGGAAAAGAATAAAAAGGGAAAAACCAGAAGTCTGTTCAAGAAAATTGGAGATATCAAAGGAAAATTTTGTGCAAAGATGGACATGATAAAGGACAAAAATGGTAGGGACCTCACAGAAGCAGAAGATATCAAGAAGAGGTGGCAATTATGCACAGAGGAATTATACCAGAAAGTTCTGGATGTCCAAGACAAGCCAGATAGTATGGTTGCTGACCTAGACCAGACATCCTGGAGAGTGAAGTCAAGTGGGCCTTAGAAAGCTTGTCTAACAACAAGGCCAGTGGAGGTGATGGCATTCTATTTGAACTATTTAAAATCTTAAAAGATGACGCTGTTAAATGGCTACCTTCAATATACCAACAAGTTTGGAAAACTCAACAGTGGCCAGAGGACTGGAAACGATCAGTCTACATCCCAACCCCTAAGAAGGGCAGTGCCAAAGAATGCTCCAACTACCGTACAATTGCATTCATTTCCCACGCTAGCAAGGTTATGCTCAAAATCCTCCAAGGCAGGCTTCAGCAATATGTGGACCAAGAACTTCCAGATGTACAAGCTGAATTTCAACGGGGTAGAGGAATTAGATACCCAATTGCCAACATGCGCTGGATTATGGAGAAAAGCAGAGAGTTCCAGACAAAAATCTACTTCCACTTCATTGACTACGAAAAAACCTTTGACTATGTGGACCACAGCAAACTATGGCAAGTTCTTAAAGAAATGGGAGTGCCTGACCACCTTAGAAATGTATATATGGGACAGGAAGCAACAGTTAGAACTGGATATGGAACAACTAATTGATTCAAAATTGGTAAAGGAGTACGACAAGGCTGTATATTGTCTCCTTGCTTATTTTACTTATATGCAGAATACATCATGTGAAAGGCTGGACTGGATGAATCCCAAGATGAAATTAAGGTTGCCGGAGAAATCTCAACAACCTCAGATATGCAGATGATGCCACTCTGATGGCAGAAAGTGAGGATGAATTAAAGAACCTCTTAATGAGGGTGAAAGAGGAGAGCGCCAAAAATGATCTGAAGCTCAACACCAACAAAACTAAGATCATGGCCACTGGTCCCATGGAGGCAAGTGACAGATTTTAAATTCTTGGGCTCCATGATCACTGCAGATGGTGACAGCAGCCACGAAATTAAAAGACACCTGCTTCTTGGCAGGAAAGCGATGACAAACCTAGACAGCATCTTAAAAAGCAGAGACATCACCTTGCCAACAAAGGTCCGCATAGTCAAAGCTATGGTTTTTCCAGTAGCGACGTATGGAAGTGAGAGCTGGACCATATAGAAGGCTGACCACTGAAGAATTTATGCTTTTGAATTGTGTTGCTGGAGGAGACTCTTGAGAGTCCCCTGGACTGCAAGGAGAACAAACCAAATTGTGAAGGAAATCAACCCTGAGTGCTCACTGGAGGGACAGATCCTGAAGCTGAGGCTCCAGTACTTTGGCCATCTCATGAGAAGAGACGGCTCCCTGGAAAAGAGGCTGATGATGGGAAAATGTGAAGGCCAGAGGAGAAGGGGATGACAAAGGATGAGATGGTTGGACAGTGTCATCGAAGCTACCAATATGAATTTGACCCAACTCTGGGAGGCAGTGGTAGACAGGAGGGCCTGGCGTGCTCTGGACCATGGAGTCAAGAAGAGTCGGACATGACAAAACCAATTGCTTCCCCATATGTCAGTTTTCTTTCAAGTAACACAACATAAAGAAACCTAAATTTGAACTGGGGTCCTATCACTTTGACCTCTCTACCATATAACGGCACAATATTTTATGGCATTTCATCAGAGAGATGAGGACAGCAAATAATATAGTCTGTTGATTCATGAGTTCTCTGACTCCTATGTCAGAAGATTTTAGATTGAAAATTATGCAGAGATGAGGCTTGCTTCCCCTCTATGTTGTGCTTAACGCTGATCATAGCAGTGGCATCTAATAATATCTGCTTCCACAGACCGATATGAAGGTTAATGCCAAGCAATTCAACATCGTTTATACAAATCTCCTCACCAGCAAGACTTAACTGGGCTGGTATTCCAACCCCATCAATTTGCAACATCAGCTCTAGAGGACCAAAAAAAATAAAAACTACAATACGGCCATGAGCTCTGGAATGAGATTAAGGGACTCTGGAAAACAGATGCCACATTGATTCACAGACTCGTCAGGCTAGAAGGAATATAGTTAAATCTATTTTATGATATACTGAAAGGCATTCTGCCAATGTCAATATCTTTGTTCTTCAAGTCCATCTATAATATACACAGCACTCATTTTGCAATCAGAACCACCAGCTTGAACTGCAACTTAAGAAACAAGGATTGCTTATTTGTATCACAGAAAAAAATTATAGACAATTATGTAGAGCTATCAATCAATTAAACAATTTGAGTTCCTCATTTGCCTTTTAACTCAATCCATTAATTGGCTAAATTTAAACACAGTTACATGTGTGCCTTTTAATTAATTAAAGGATGCATGAGGTTTATATGCAATTTCATTAGAAAATGAAATCTGCTCTTCACATATAGAAAAAAGGGTCATGTAAAATATTCACTTCTTTATTCTTTATCCATGAAGACATCAAATCCAAAATGGTGTAAAAACAGGAAAAAGAATTACTACTCAGGACCAACCTGTAATTTGGTACGGTGAGGCAGACGTTGGGTCTTATGAAAGGGCAGCATATGGTTCATTATTTACTTTGTTATTGCTATATTTTATTGCCAAGGATGGAAAGAAGTGATTGTAGAATTTTCTGTCTCATGTGCCAAAATAATCTGGCTGAATTTGGATGTTTTGATTCTTGACTTGGAAGAGTGGGGAGCACCATTTGTTGCTCTGTCTCAGCCAGGAACATCTTGGACCCAATCTTCTTGCAGCCTTACTGCTTAAAACTCTCCACCAACTGCAGTCATCGAAGTAGTTATCAATGCATGTTGATATTTTGCAAAGTAATATAAGCAACTTTATGTTACTTGAGTGGCTATTGTCATCATCATCATCATCCAACTGTTAGGTTAAATCCAATTGTTGGTCCTACCCAGAGTAGAAACATATAATGTTTGCATTATTATTATTATTATTATTATTATTATTATTATTATTATTATTATTATTATTATTATTATTATTATTATTATTATTATTATTATTATTATTATTATTATTAATCATAATCATAATCATAATCATAATCATAATCATAATCATAATCATAATAGACTTCCTCAGAAAATGAGGAAGTCAAGATCTTGTGGGATTTCCAGATCCAAACTGATAGACACCTTGAACATAACACATCAGACATAGTAGTAATACAGACCTGGGCAAAGTGCGGCCCGAGGGCCACATACAGCCCGCGAGCCGCTCCTGTCCGGCCCACTAGTCGTCGTTCCAGTCCAGTGTTCAAGCACTTGTCCAAGACAGACTGGATTTCTCTCACTGAACATCAAAACCATTTCTAGCTTTTTGTCTAAAGTTGATCAGTTGCTTATCTTTAACATACCGCAAAAAAACTCTTTAGTATTTGTGAAGATTAACAAGTTTAAAATAAAAACAATCATAACTGTGACAACCCCAGACCTACTGGGATATGTCACACAGTTACACTAAGCTGCCACCAACCATTCCCTTTAAGAAGTCACACAGACCAGGGATGGATTTTTAAACAATAAAAAGAATAAGGTTTATTTTAAATACACACAGGGAAAATAAAACAATCAGGTGAATAGGATAAAGTAACGTGGCTTATTCTCACTCATACAAGCATACAGTGTGGTTCACACAGAACCCTTAACTTAAAGCACAGACCCTGAACCTATCAGTTCTGGCTAACCAACAGACACCTGAACCTATCAGGTTGGTACTCTGACACACAGAAGTACCCTGTCTGACACACAGACTCCCACAACAGCTTCTTCTTCCCAGCTGCTGCTTCGTCACAACCCAGTGTCTCCCACAGTGTTCTAAACTCTCCACACACGCTTCACATATTTATACAGTACAGCCCCTCCTCCTGATGTCCCGCCTTCCACTCCCCATAGGATGGAACTTTCCCTCCAAACCCATGACAGACAGGTAACATCAGTGCTGTTATGTAACACCTCCCCTCTTTATAAGTTGTTTTGTAGGGGGAAAGCTAAGGTGCTTTTCACCAAAAAACAACCTGAATAAAACAAACAACAACAGTTATACATACCATATAATACTTACTTACATTCTAAGTTAAACATTTCAAATAGGCATTTAAACATTTACCATATACAATACATCCATTTACCTTTATTCATACAAACCAATTCTAAAAAAAACACAGGTACATTTAACTTTTTTGTCCTCATTATATACACATAGTCCATGTTCTTTCGCCGTCTTCATTCTTCAGGTCTTCTTGATAAGGCGTCAGCAACACAGTTCACTGACCCTCTGACCACCTTCACTTCAAAGTCATAGTCCTGTAGGTTTAAAGCCCACCTCATAAGTTTGCTATTGTGGGTTTTCATTGTCTTTAACCATTGCAATGGTGAATGGTCAGTACACAGAATAAAATGTCTTCCCCAGATGTAAGGCTTGGCCTTCTGGATCGCGTAGACTATGGCCAAACACTCCTTCTCCACGGTTGCCAAATGTCTCTCACCTTTTTGAAGTTTCCTACTCAGGTAGGACACTGGATGCTGGTCACCATTCTCATCCTCCTGGCACAGAACCGCTCCTACCCCGCTGTTAGACGCATCGGTGTAGATGATGAACTCCCGGTCGAAGTCTGGAGCACGCAGGACAGGATAGTTGATTAACGCCTCCTTCAACCTCTGGAACGCCGCCTCACAGTCGCTGGTCCACGGGATGCGGTCATCAGCCTTCTTCCTCGTCAGATCGGTCAGCGGAGCCGCAATCTCGCTAAACCTCGGGATGAACTTTCTGTAGTAGCCCACCAACCCAAGAAATGATTTGACTTTTTTCTTGGTGTTGGGTCTAGGCCAATCACGAACAGCTTCTATTTTGGCCTCCAGGGGTTTTATCATTCCTCCCCCTACCATGTGACCCAAGTATTTTATTTCTGGGCTACCCAGCTGACACTTGCTGGCCTTTACTGTTAGCCCTGCTGCACTTAACCTCTGCAGCACTAACTCCAGGTGTATCAGGTGATCTTCCCAGGTATTACTGAAGATCCCTATGTCGTCAATGTAGGCCACTGTAAAGTCACTGAGCCCTGCCAAGGTCTGGTCCATCAGCCTTTGGAATGTGGCTGGTGCATTCCTGAGACCAAAGCTCAAGACTCGAAACTCATAGAGACCAAAAGGGCTGCAAAAGGCAGTCTTTTCTTGATCCCTGGGATCAATTCTTAATTGCCAATATCCCTTTACCAGGTCCAATGATGAGATGAACCGACAACCCCCTATGGTTTCAATCAGGTTGTCTAGCCTGGGCATTGGGTAGGCATCAGGAGTGGTTACACGGTTTAATTTCCTGTAATCGACACAAAACCTAATGCTCCCATCAGGCTTGTCCACAAGGACTATCGGAGAGGACCAAGGACTAGAAGAGGGGACGATTATGTTCTCCCTCAGCATTTCGTCCAGCTCCTTCCGCACCTTGTCCCTATAGGGTCCCGTTACTCGGTATGGGGATACTGCCTGCGGGGGTGCATCCCCTGTGTGGATCCGATGCATCACTCCCTTCACTATCCCCGGCTTGTTGGAAAACACCTGTTGATATTTACTAAGCAGCATTTTTAGTTCTTGCTGCTGGTCTTGGGTGAGTGCAGGACTGATCTTTACCTCCTCTGGGTTGTATTTTACTTCCCCTCTACCCTCCCAGAAGGGTAATTCCGCTTCCTCACTCTCAGCTGCTTTTATCGCGAATAAAACCCTCTGTTCCCCTCTGTAGTAGGGTTTTAGGGCATTCACATGAACCACCCTCCTTGCTTGGTTCTCCTCCTGCTCTATTAGGTAGTTCAGGTCTGACATCTTGGAAATGACCCTATATGGTCCTGCCCATTTGAGCTGCAGTTTGTTCTCTCTGCAGGGCCTAAGCCAAAGCACTTCCTCCCCTGGGTCAAAGTGCCTCTCTCTAGCTTTGTGGTCATACCATGTTTTCTGTCTGACCTTCTGAGCTTGCAGGTTTTCTGCTGCCAGCTCTAGATTTCTCCTCAGGTCATTCATCAAGGTGTCTATGTATGTTACAACGTCTTGTGGGTCATCCTGGGTGATCTGCTCCCAATTTTGTTTGATCAAATCAAGGGGCCCTTTCACCCTTCTCCCAAATAAAAGTTCAAATGGACTAAACCCGGTACTGGCTTGTGGCACTGATCGATAAGCAAACAACAGGGATTGCAGCTTCTGGTCCCAATTGTTTGGATTCTCTGCCAAGTAAGCCCTAATCATGCGCATTAGAGTCCCATTGAACTTCTCAGTTAACCCATTACTTTCCGGATGATAAGCAGTGGTTTCCTTGTGCTTAATTCCACAGATTTGCCATAAGCGTTTCATGAGCTTTGATGTGAACGATGCGCCCAAATCTGTGATTATCTCTGAGGCAAATCCCATCCTGGACATATACCCCACCAAAGCATCGGCCACTGTGTTAGTTTCAATATTAGTCAAGGGTATGGCTTCAGGATACCTTGTGGCATGGTCCACAATTGTTAGAATGAACCTGTTCCCCCTCTTTGTGGCCTTGGGCAAAGGTCCCACAATATCCACCCCTATGCATTTGAACGGAGTGTCAATCACAGGCAAAGGGCACAACTTTGCTTTGGTCCTGTCGCGGTTATTCCCCTGCCTTTGACACACATCACATTGTTTACAGAACTCCCTGATCTGCTTCCCTATGTCAGGCCAGTAGAAATTCTGTGTGATTCTCTGCTGTGTTTTGTTCACTCCTAAGTGCGCAGCAAACATGTCAGAGTGACCCCTTTGTAAGATCATGGGGCGATACTTTTCAGGTACCACCAGCTGACTTCTGATCCCATCTCCCCCTTTTGAGATATTCCTCAGGGTTTCTCTATATAAAATCCCCTTTTTCTCCAGAAATCTCACTGGGGTTTCAGGTGTTAGCTGGGCGTCAGTCACCTGTTCAAAACACTTTTGGAGAGTGGCGTCTGCCTTCTGCTCCTGTCCAAATCTGCTGTCTGTGGTTAAGGTTTCCACCACAGCTTCTGAACTCCCCTCTGCTTCCGCCTCTGGCTCATCATTACCCCCCTGAACTGTCCCTGTGGTGGCTTGTGAGCGTGTAATCACTAGCACCCGTTTCACATGTTCAGCCAGGTCATTTCCCACGAGCACGGCTGCTGGCAGAGTCGATGAAATCGCTAGCCGCCAAGCTCCCCTCCAGCCTTGAAAGTTGACAGGTACCTCTGCGACTGGCAGTGAGATTATCTGCCCCTCAATCCCTGCCACCTTCATGCTCTCATTTGGGATTATAAACTCCCTAGGAATAATATCTGGATGGCATAGGGTTACCTGGGAACAAGTGTCCCGCAGCCCCCTATACTGACGGTCAAGTATTCCTACGTCCACCCCAGCTGTCTCAAACAACTGAGAATCTGTTTTTATCAGCAAGCAGCGCTTTACCTCTATAAGAGGACCATTTTCCTCAGCCTGATCAGCAGAGGTAGCTGTTCCAGACTGAGTAGTCATGGCAACCGGCTCCCTCAGTGACACTGAGCCTTGCTCTTTCTGGACACAGAACACAGCTTTTGGCTTGGTCCCACTAGAATTCTGAGGCACCATTCCTTTTAGCTGCTTTAATTTCTCACACTCTGAGATTAGATGACCCTTTCCCTGACAGAAATAGCATTTTCTGGTGTATTTTGATTCTCTCTCATCTTGTTTTGGTTTTCCCTCCAAAATCTGAGGTCTTAGTTTCATGTCTGAGGGCTTCCCTTCACCATGGGCCCCTCCCCCTTGCTGGCTTTTCCCTGGTCCCTGAGAGTACTTGCTGTAGGTTTCTTTGGGTTTACCTACAGATTTCCCCTCACCCAAGGGCTTTCTTATTTGGGAAATAAAATCTGCAATCTCTGCGGCTGCTGCCACAGACCTCGGTTTCCTTTCCCTCACCTGGAATTTCAATTCCCCATGCAGGACTGAATAGAACTGTTCCAGGGCTATCAAGTCTTTAAGCTGCTCATAGGTCTCTATTCCCTCCTGCGATAGCCATTTCTCAAGCAGCCTCACCAATTGGGCCCCCACTTGGGTAAAAGTCTGTTCTGGTTTTTTAGTGAGGGACCTGAATCTTTGTCTCAGCTGCTCTGCATTTATCCCATGTCTGGCAAACACCAGTTTTTTAAACTCTGCAAAATCTTTCATCAGTTCCTCAGGCATCTCGGCATAAACCTCAGCCAGGCTACCACTGATTAAAGATCGCATGATGGTCATCTTCTCAGTTTCCCTTACTGAGAAGTCCACAAACGCTCTTTCCACTAAGGAAAAGAACACCTCAGGACAATCTCCCTTGTGGTACACAGGGAATTTCTTCAGGTCAGCTTTAGACAGTTGGCCTCCCTCAGAATCCCTATTATTATTATTGTTCTGGTTCATCAGTTCCAGTTTTCTTAATTCAAACGCCATTTTCTCTCTCTCCAATGCCAATTCAAATTGCCTTTGTTTCTCCCTTTCCTCCCTTCTTTCTCTCTCTAATCTTTCCTCCATTTCCCTCACCCTCAGTTCATGCTGTTGGGCTAGGAGTATTTTTCTAAGTTCTGGGTTCTGCTCTCCTGTGCTGTCACCCTGCACTGAGCCAAATTCATCCTCAGAACCTTGGTCAATCTGGGGGTCTTTCACTTCACTCATTTCTGCTACTTGGCTTCGAGTCAAGGGCATAATCCCCCCTCAGAACAGGCTGCTTTAAAAGTCAAGCCTCAAAATAAAACGACCACTTTTTTCCTTTTTGCCTCAGAACCAGCTCTCCCTAGAGATTGCTTCTGTTCTTCAGCACTAACTCGCAACAGTATCGAGTCAGAGCCTACCCCCCTCTGCTGGGCCTCTCAGCTGGCAAGCTAGCTCGCTGTTGCTACGCAGTTTTGCCTCAGTTTTTTTTTTTTTTTTCCCGCCAAAACTAGGCTGCCTCAGAGCACTTTAATCTAAGTCTCCCCAGTTGGCACGTTCTTCTACTAGCGCACCTCCCCGTGAGGTACACCTAGAAGATTACCTACGCGCCTCAGACTGTCCCTGACTAGACCCCCCTTGCTCTGGGCACACCTGCCAAGGCTTTGCTGGACCACTGGACAACTGGACCAGTCGTATCCCACACGCTGGACACCAATCAATGTGACAACCCCAGACCTACTGGGATATGTCACACAGTTACACTAAGCTGCCACCAACCATTCCCTTTAAGAAGTCACACAGACCAGGGATGGATTTTTAAACAATAAAAAGAATAAGGTTTATTTTAAATACACACAGGGAAAATAAAACAATCAGGTGAATAGGATAAAGTAACGTGGCTTATTCTCACTCATACAAGCATACAGTGTGGTTCACACAGAACCCTTAACTTAAAGCACAGACCCTGAACCTATCAGTTCTGGCTAACCAACAGACACCTGAACCTATCAGGTTGGTACTCTGACACACAGAAGTACCCTGTCTGACACACAGACTCCCACAACAGCTTCTTCTTCCCAGCTGCTGCTTCGTCACAACCCAGTGTCTCCCACAGTGTTCTAAACTCTCCACACACGCTTCACATATTTATACAGTACAGCCCCTCCTCCTGATGTCCCGCCTTCCACTCCCCATAGGATGGAACTTTCCCTCCAAACCCATGACAGACAGGTAACATCAGTGCTGTTATGTAACAATAACATCACTGTTTCATTTTATTTTTAAGTAAAGTTGGTTCAGCCCCCAAACACAGTTCAGATTTTTCATGTGGACCCCTAATAGAAATTAATTGCTCACCCCTGTACTAATAGAACGACAAAATGTCTGGATCATTGATACTGCAATTCCAGGGGATGCCAGAGCTGAAAATAAAGAATGGGAAAACTAACAAAGTACAGAGAACTGGTGTGGCATTTGCCCTTGTGGCCTCTGCTTGTCTTTCCCTCACAAAAGCTCTCGTTGTGTTTTCCTCTCACTACCACCAGTGGTTTACCTCAATCCACAATATACAGTGGTGCCTCGCAAGACGAATGCCTCGAGCAATGAAAAACTCACAAGACGAAAGAGTCTTGGGAGTTTTTTGGTGACTCGCAAGAGGAAAAAAAATTTCATCTTGCGAGGCATGGTTTACCATAGGAATGCATTGAAATTTAACTAATGTGTTCCTATGGGTGAAAAAACTAGTGGGGGACCTCTGAAAGCAGCACTGGCTCCCCGCCCCCCACGTCTCAGTTGTTCGGTGCTGCCACTTCCAGAGGTCCCCTGCCAGTCCTCCCAGCACCATTGGAGCACTGGCGGGGGACCTCTGAAAGTGGCAGCGCCGAACAGCTGAGAGGCAGGGGGCGGGGAGCAGGTGCCACTTTCAGAGGTTCCCCCCGGTCCTCCGATGGTGCTGGGAGGACTGGCAGGGGACCTCTGAAAGTGGTAGCATCACATTTTCCTCTCACTTCCACCAGTGGATTACCTCAATCCACAATATAAATTACGTTTGTCTGAACACTTGACTTGTGAACAGAAACAGAAATTTAATGAAGTGAAGCAGATTGAATAATAACAGAAGTTTCTCAGATACACATTATAATAAGCAAATCATCAACAGTTCTCTCAGTACACACTTCTTTTATTTATTTATTTATTTATTTATTTATTTATTTATTTATTTATTTATTTATTTATTTATTTATTTATTTATTTATTTATATAACTTATATGCCGGGCGGCTTACCTCTGCGAGCAAACACGGTTCCCTGGAGAACGCGTGAATGCCTGGACAGAGAGTAATCAGGAGTTTGCACACGCTAAAATAGGCTGAGTGAGTCCTGGAACTCAGCGAGCCGAGCTACAACCCTCCGTCTTACAAGTCTGCCCACATAAGACCCCCTTGTACCCTCTGAATATTATTGAAAGAAAAACATGTGGGCTTTGTAGTCCTTAGACTTAACTTGCACCACAGGTAGGACTCCTTAAGTATGCTAGGCTGAGGTAGCACTCTCAGATGACCCTAAGACAAGTGTACTGTTCAGGAAACCAATTGCTTTTTATAATCATTATTTTATTAAAGAATAAGCATGTTTCTAGGTATCAAAACCAAACTAAGCCAAGTAAATAAGCATTGTGTTAGTTATTTACAACTCTGTAGTGAGGCAAAGAAAACATGAAAAATAGAAAAGTGTTCAAAAACCTTACAAGAATACAAAAAGCCATTAAAAAGAATAACAACAGTTCCAGTCCAGTAATTCATCAGGAAAAACAAAATAATCCAAACATGTTATAAAAAGGCTATAGTCCTCAGTGATCCTGTAGAATAAAAATCCTGTACCAAAAAGAAAAATCCAATAAATGTCCCATTGTCTTTAGAAAAGTCCAAGAGCATAGTCCATATGAAGTATTCCAAACATAAAAGACCACAGAGAGAAAATCCATAGGAAATAGTCCTTAAAGAAATAGTCATTAGGAAATAGTCCATAGGTCCAAGGGTAATCCAGTATAGTATAAGAATCAGTCCATGTAAAGATTGGTCACGATAGACTTCAGGGTTGGTCACGTAAGACATTAGTATGAGTCATGACATGAGGATGAGTCACGAATGACAATGTCCATAGGCAAAAAGTTCCTTTTTCAAGAGTAACTGGCAAGGGCTTATCGTACCTTCCCACGATGTCATCCAATCAGAGTTTGTTACTAGGCAAACAGTCCTGGTGCACCACATGACTTCTTTCCCATACACACCAAATGTTATTTGGGTTACTGTGGTTTAGCAAAGAGTCACAACAATAACATTCTCTCTGCTTGCACTAGCAAACAACCTGTTAGCATAGCATAAATACTTTATACAAAGAAACAAGATGGAACCTCTCTTGCTTATTTCTTAATTACAAAACCCATATTCCTTACAAGATTTTAACTCAAAAACCCATCTCATCACAACCTCTGCCTAGTTTTCCTAACCAGTTCTATCCCTCAGTATCTGTTCCCTCTCTCTCTGACTAACCAGTCCCTATCTGACTCCTTCGTCTCCTGCCAAACCTCATGTAGATGATGACTTCACCTCTCCAGTCCTCTCATAGGCTCATACAAATCAGCTCATGACTATGAATGGCATGAATGACGTGGGTGATGATCACACCTGGCAATCAAGACATCTCGCCTTTGGAAGAAACACACTTCAGTGGTCCCCATAGTCATCAGGGCTTTGGGAACAATATCAAAAAACAATATAGTATATAATTAAAATGAATCTGGAGAGGTTGAAGAAAGAGAAAGGTGACTAAATAAAGGAATATAAAAAAGTAAAGATTTTGTGATTTGGTAGAAGAGTGTTATGTAAAATGAAAATTATCCCTAAACTATTTTTTTACCTTGGATGTTACTAGTAAAGATAACAGAAATACAGTTAAAATAACCACATATGTTCATTAATAAATCCTGTAATAGATTTAAAAGAGCTAGGATTAATAAGAAACTTTGGTGTGTCTCACAAGAGGAATGAAGTTTAGGCATACCCAACATGATGTTATAGAGCTAATCAATTAAGGCATATTCCAGACATTATATTAGATAGTAACAACCTGATATGGAAAGAATTTGAAAAGGGTAGATGTGAAGAAGATTTGGAGAACATCCTCTTTAAAGAAAAAATTGGGGAAGAGATTAATAATGCAGAAAACCACCTTTTGAAAGCCATGTTAAAAAGTTGGAGGAGTTACAAGGGAGAACTGAGCCCACTAACTTCCCCTCGACCAGATGGTTGATATAAAAAATGTCCTGGAAAATCTTAAAAGGAAAGGAAAGATGATACTTAAGGATAGAAGGCTTGTAAAGACTGGATAGAAAAGATACAAGATAGAGAGCAAATAAGAGAGGCAATGGGAAAAGGGGGTACTTCATGGTTAAATATACTCCAACTAGAAAAAATGGACAAGAGACTGGAAAAGGAAGAAAGGGAAGGGAAGAAGTTTGACAAGAATATAGAAAAAAACAGAAAGGGAAAATAAAAAATAGAAAAGGTACTGTAAGTGAAATTTATAAACTATGGCACAGGCAGAATATGAAACACGCATAATAAAAGATCTTTGGCAGGAGGATTTGGGTAAAGGAATCAAAGGCAAAGAATAGAGCAAGATGTGAAATAAAAGAATAATGAACATTATGTCAATAAGAATTAAAGAAAACTGCTAAAAGATAGTATGGAAATGGTATTTAACACAAGTTAAATACAGTCGTGCTCCGCTTTACAATTGCCCCACATTACGACGAAACTGCATTATGATGGCGTTTTTGTGATCGCCTTTGCGATCGCTTTTTGGACAGCTGATCGGCGGTTTCAAAATGGCCGCTGGGTAAATAAAATGGCTCCCCGCTGTTTTCTGGGACAAATTCCTCGCAAGACAGCCACCGAAAATGGCCGCCCTATGAAGGATGTTCACTGGACGGTGAGTTTCCAGCCCATTGGAACGCATTGAAGGGGTTTCAATGCGTTTCAATGGGCTTTCTATTTTCGCATTACGACGTTTTCATTCTACAGTGATTTCGCTGGAACGAATTAACATTGTAATGCGAGGCACCACTGTACAATAAACAAAAAATATCATCTCTGTGTTGAAAGTGTAAGAAAGAAAGAGATTTATTTGCATATATGGTGGTTCTGCAGAACAAGAAGGCCAGAATGGAGGATGATTTTTAAGGAAATAAGGGAAATAATTGGAGTTGGTAGACAAAAGTATGCTTTATTGATGCTGTAATGATTGCTTTATTGAATATTGTTGATGAAAAAGAAATGAAGAGGGAAGAAAAAAAGGTAATTATCATAATGGTACTGCAGCAAGGTTAATAATTGCAAAGAATTGGAAAAGTGAAAAACAGATTAATATGGAGAAATGGAGCAGAGAAATGTGGAATATGACAATGACAAGCAGAGTTGTGATATAAAAATCAGAAAAGGAATATAAAAAATAATGATTTCAGATAAATATGGAATGAATTTCTGGAATATGTCTTGAGGAAAGGGAAGGGGCATACACTAGAAGAACTGATGTATTTTTAGAGAGATATGGAGATATATGAATTGTAAAGTTAAAAGTATTGGACCTTATTTATTTATTTATTTATTTATTTATTTATTTATTTATTTATTTATTTATTTATTTATTTATTTATTTATTTATTTATTTATTTATACCCCACCCATCTAGACCAAAGTCTACTATGGGCGGCTAACAATAATAAACAGAATAAAAACAATATAATAAAATAAAAAACAATAGTAATATAGTTCAAGATGGGAAAATGTAAATTAAAATTTAAAAATATATATCCAAGTAAAGACAGGAAGGAAAGCCTGCCTAAAGAGCCAGGTCTTCAGTTTGCTCTTTAAAACACCCAGCGAGGGAGCCAGACAGATCCCTGAGGGCAGACTGCTCCAGAGGTGAGGGACCACTGCCAAGAAGGCCTGATTTCTTGTTCTCTCTCTTTGGGCCTCCCTTGGCGTTAGGCCCCTCAGCTGCCCTTCCTGGCTAGAACAAGTGATTCGGGTTGATCTAGGTGGGAGGAGGCATTCCGCTAGATATTGAGGTCCTAAACCACTTAGGGCTTTATATGTCATCATTAACAATTTGAAATCAATACAGAAATGAATGGGCAGCCAATGCAAGGCAGCCAGAGTGGGGGAAATATGCTGATATTTTCTCATCCCACTGAGAAGTCTGGCCACCACATTCTGCACCATTTGAAGCTTCCGCATCAATCTCAAAGGTAGCCCCACATCTCTAATCTCGAGACTACAAGCGCATGGATCAGAGTGGTGAGCAATCCAACATCAAGATAGCGACACAGCTGGGCAATCCACCACAGATGGAAATAGGAAGAGCGGACCACTGACGCCACCTGGGTTTCCATGGTGAGCGCTGGATCCAGATGGACACCCAAACTGCGAACCTCACTCTTCACAGTGAGAGTCACTCCCCCGAAAGAGAGGGAGTTTCCCAAACCACTGATGGAGGGGCCAGCCACCCTCAGGACCTCCATCTTGTCCAGGTTCAGCCTCAGTCCATTCTCCTGCATCCATTGCAGTACAGCCTCCAGGCAGCACTGAAGCAACAGAACGGCATCCACTGCAGTTGAAGAAATGGAGATGTAGAGCTGGGTGTCATCAATGTACTGATGGCACAAATTGACCCCACACGGTGGCCTCATGTATATATTAAACAGCATAGGGGAGATAAGCGAGCCCTGTGGAACCCCACAATTGAGACTCCATGCAGCTGAAACACACTCCCCAAGCTGTACTCTCTGAGGACGGTCCTCCAAGAAGCATTGGAGCCAGGCAAGCACCTGACCACCTATTCCCAGCTCGGAGAACCTCCCCAGGAGGATACAATGGTCGACTGTATCAAAGGTGGCTGAGATATTGAGGAGGACCAACAAAGACATTTTGCTCCTGTCGGTCATCAAACAGGGCAACCAATGCCGTTTCCGTACTGTGGCATGGCCTGAAGCCTGACTGGAATGGATCCAGGGCGTTGGTTTCATCCAAAAGAGCTTGGAGCTGGTCAAGCACCACCCTTTCTACCACTTTGCTGAGGAAAGAAACATTGACAACAGGCCTATAATTGCCAATGTTGTCCACCCCCAAACTTGGTTTCTTCCTTATGGGCCTAATGAGTGTCTCCTCCTGGAGAGACCCATTAATTATTGCCATGTCCCATTCAGTTGTTGTAGGCCTGGCTGCTTTGATTAGCCAGGCCGAGCAAGGGTCAAGGGAGGAGGTGGTGACACGACAGTGGTCAAGTGCTTTGTCCACCATATCTGGTGTCACAGGCTGAAAAAAATCGAGTCTCATCGGGCAAGGCGGAGCACTGGACGTCTCTGCTCGATCTATTGTGTTCAAAAAAGGAGAGAGCTCCTGGTGGATGGCCTCGACTTTAGATTTTAAAAATGCTGCAAATTGTTCAGGTGAAATACTAGTGGGAGGCCTATCAGACCAATTCTGGATAGATCACGGACTATACGGAAATACCTAGTCCTGAGGGGGAGAAGTGGCACTGATTGGGGAAAATATGTAATGAGCAACATTGTATAATAAAAGTGAACTTAAAGGGATGCAATGTAAAGTTATGTTCAATAGTTTACTATCCTTTTTCTATTTGTTATATTTATAAAATTTAAAATAAACAAATAAATAATTTAATAAATTAATAAAAATTACCTTTTCAAAGCTCTCGTGAATGGTGCCTAGACTGGAGTGTATTTCAAGCAAAACAAAACAAAAACAACGAACAAACTCCCGAAAAAACAGACGCAACAACAACAAATCCAAAGAAACAATCATATCAAAGCTGGATGCTGTAAGGTAGCATCAGTGGATTATATGAGCCAGCATAACCAAATGCAAAGATGATTTTTCAGCATTTGGCTAAATCTTATGCATTACACACATGGTTTCCTTTATAAATTGCATCCACCTCTAGTTTTAAAGAACAAAACTGCAATACTGTGCTGGGACAAGCAAGCTGTTGTTATTTATTTGATTTATATAGTGCCCATCTGGCAGCCAGGGCCACTCTAGGCAGGTTACAACAGATAGACAACAGGATAACAAAATAATATATATACAAAATAATAATAATACAGTTAGGACATAAATCAAATATCAAAAAGTGCAGTAAAAACAAATACAATACAATAAATTACAATTAAAAGCATAAAATATAAAAGACGAGAAGCATGGCAGTGTGATGGATGATATTTTAGCAAACACTCTTGTATCATACAGTAGTTTGTTCAGGGAAGGCCTGCTTAAATAGCCAGGCGTTTAACAGCTTCCTAAATGTGCCCAGCGAAGGGGCCAGGCGGAAGAGCTGTGGAACTACTGCCGAGAAGGCCTGATTTCTAGTACAGTGGTGCCTCACATAGCGATCGCTCCATTTAACGAAGAAATTGCTTTGCGACGATGTTTTTGCGATTGCAAGAGCAATCGCTTTGCAATGGTCCCTATGGGGTATTTTCGCTTTGCAATGATCGCAGGGAAGCGATCATCGCAAAGCCCCCATTTTCAGCCAGCTGATTGGTGGTTTCAAAATGGCCGCCGGGTAAACAAAATGGCTGCCCGCTGTTTTCTACGAAGGATTCCTCGCTTAAGAGGCACCGAAAATGGCAACGCTATGGAGGATCTTCGCTTAACAGTGAGTTTTAAGTCCATAGGAACGCATTGAAGGGGTTTCAATGCGTTTCTATGGGCTTTTTATTTTTGCTTAGCGATGTTATCGCTTAGCAGCGATTTTTTCTGCATGGATTAACATCGCTAAGTGAGGCACCACTGTAGTTGTTTCAGGGTCAGAACTCTCAACCGCCCTGCCTGGGATGGTCTTATAGGGCAGGCAGATCTAACTGGAAGTTATCATTGATATCAGTTGATTTTAACCAGCCAGATATTTTACTTCTGGATAAACAACAAATACCTTGTAGAAATTGATGTTCCATCTACAAGAAACCTCAACAGTGAAGAAGGAACAAAAAATGCAAGGTACCAAATATTAAGACAAGAAATTCAAAGAATATGGAACTAAATACTAATTTTGGTACCAGAATCATTCCAAAATCTTCAGTTACCAATTGCCAGTAGTTGCTAACTTGCTTCCTTATCAGGTCAAAACAATAAAAAATAAAGAAGACAAAAACATTGTGGTAGTTTAAAGACTAACTGATATATTTTTAATGTGAGCTTTCGCGGATAAGTCTGCTTCCTCCTAAACTCTTGAAATCTAGAAATCAGTGATTTTACTAACATGATGATGATGATGATGATGATGATGATGATGATGATGATGATGATGATGATGATGATGATGATGATGATGATGATGATGCATACACATAGATAATAATGAATGGAAATTTTACAAGCTAAAGCTGAGCAACATATTTTCTCCTGGCCAATTACTGCCAAAAGGCAGGAGGGGTAAGATATCTGAAGGGAAGTAGTTTTTCTTTCCATTAAATTCTATTTTTTAAAAAAAAATTGTTCCATTACCTAGTGAATTGTTTTTAACATTTAGCAGTTCATCATCAGGTAGATACTGTCATGGCTTGATGTTTGAGTCATTATACTTATGAGATTCAATTTTTAATGATACTGAAATTCTGCACAGTACACAGCTCCTTTTCTTTACACACAGAGTTTGGTCATTGATGGCTGCAAACCTGCCATTCTTCTGTATTCTTGGGAGCTAAGTCAATTTGACTGCTCCAAGAAGCCTCTGTGATACAGCTGATGGTCTCACCCAGCAATACAGTGGTTGCGGGGGAAGGACAGGAGAGAGAAAATAAATACATTTATATAGTATACAGTCACCAGCAGTGGAGATTCTGGAAAGGTCACCTCGAATTGACAGACTGAGATTGGAAATGGTTCCAAATGTGGCTATGAGACCCTGTGAGCTACAAGTGGATAAATCCAGTCAGAAGTGGGCGCCAGTGGAAGGCATGGAAGGAAAACTCAAGGCTAGGCCAAGAAGCCATATTGGACACAGCCAGAGATCAGTTAAGAAGCCACGAAAAGCTTAAAAACAGACTGTAAGGTGGAAGGGGCTGAAGTCAGTGTAGACAGGAAAGCAAAGAGAGTGTCAGACAAATATGTATTTGGTAATAAAGAAGCTGAGAGATCACAACACGGAAAAGCAGGAGCAATCTCTGTTAATATGCAGAATGAGGTAGCTGCCCCAAAGAGTAGAAACTGATGGACAAGGTATAATGTTGAGAAACTGGAAAACAGAGATGTTTGCCTACCTTGCAACCTTTATGTATGTTGAAGGGCACTGTCCCATCACTAGTGTTCACATAACATTTCTTTTGCCCATCTGGATGGCTTCTATGCAGGCGATAAGTGATGGTATCGTCATGCCCTTAGTTCTAGTAGCAAAATGTCTTGGAAGAGCATTGGGTGGGCTAGAGACAGGCCAGTTTAGATGGCACAACTAATGCTGAAGCAGTAAAGCCAGAGAAAGCTCAGGGTTGAGGAAACAAGAGGCTGCCCTAGCTACACTGCCAGTGGCCTTGTTGTTTGCATCCCAAGATCAAGAGGCAATCAAGCATCACATTAGCAAGGTCCAGGTAGAAAGTGGAGTTCTTCAAGACTTGCCTGAAGAACTGACCACACTTGTCAAGGCCTTTCCAGGAATGCTATTCTAGCATGAATGAGGCTTCATATTGAGGGGCAGCTGCTTTACCTTCTAACTCTTATTTCTACACAGGCCTGTTCCACACATCGAACAAGAAACAAAATATGGATCATGCTACACAATTACTCCTAGGATTCAGCCGGGTTCGAGATACTGCAGCATCTTATATCACAAAGTCCTCTCCAGTGTTGACTTATCTAGGTCAGAAAATCTTACCATACAGCATCCTCTGGGATCAGTACTGGGATAGAAAGGTCCTGGTGACTCAATCTCTTCCTCTAAATAGGTCCTTGTAATTTAGGCTGTATCAGCTGGTGAGATAGACAGGCACTAATTGTCTGATATACACCACACATCATCTTACACAAGTAATTTGTTTGCCTGCATGAGCAAAACACAATGTCAAAAGCAGAGCATTTAGGATTGCAAAGATGCCATTAAGAAAAGGGCATCTTAAAACAACTTACCCAAGTACTGACAGTGAAGTGCTCATGGTTTCCCCAGAGAGATCTGTGGCAATTTGCCTGACCAAAGACGTCTGAAATGGGCATTTTGATATTTGTAGGAAATTATCTCTCTTCAGTTGCTGTATGAAGTAGACATTTCTTGTTTCAAGTTCGCTAGTGAAGAACTCCACTTATTTTCCCTTTACTCATTCATGTGTGCTTTCACAGGTAAAACAATCAGTCAAATGTGAAACAAATGTGGGAACTTAGACAAATGAAATGAGAAAAGAATGAGATTTTAACAAATGAGGCACATTGAGAAGGAGCATTCAGTAATGTATATAGAATTTAACAATTCTTTGGGTATGTATTCAAAATGAATTAGACACAACTTCTCATTCTCTGCATGTGGGCTGTATGATGTAAATTCTCATCCTTGCTGCTTCTTTGTTCGTATCAGAAGCAATCCAATGGTGAGCAGAAGGATCAGCCGACAAGATCTTGCCATTGCCCAGGGGATGAGCAAATGTTTTCACAGTCCTGATGTTCCCACCATGTCCCCCCTCACACTTGCTAATAGAAATGGAAAGTTAGAACTGGAACAATACTTCTAGTTTCTACACAAATATTTAAAAACTTTTGATAGAAAAAAAATGGACCTTAATCCTAGGCTGAGATATAGGTTTGAATGCAATGCACTCCCTAGATACTTTTTGCCCTCACTTATCAAGCCCCTGGTCTCACTTACACTGCATTACTTACATACTGGAATGCAAGGCACACCAGACCAGTCATGAATACAGTCTAATGTTGAATGCCTATTTGTTTGACATGTAGAGAAGTTCAATGAAAATGTCCTATACCAAATTCATTTTAACATTACAGTAGTGCCTCAATTAACGAGCGCATCGTTTAACGACCAATCCGCAAAGCGACGCCTTTTTTGCAATCGCAAAAGCAGTGAGTTTTTTGCCCATAGGAACGCATTTAACCTGTTTTAATGCATTCCTGTGGGCTTTTTTGTTCCACATAGTGACGAATCTGTATAGCAATGATTTTTTCGAATGGATTATCGTTGCTATGCCAGACACCACTGTAGTTACAAGCCTGCAATTAATAGCAAATTGTACAAGGAGAGCTGACATTCCTTTCTTTCTCACACTTTGCAGTATCCATTTTTTCTTCAGGAAAAATGCTTCAAATTGTAGAAATCAGCCAAAGAATATGCTTTTACTCACTCAGACCATGGGCTGCCTAAGTCAATGCTTCTTACAGTGACTGGTAGGGCCTTTCCATGGTTTAGGCAGAGGACTGTTCTAGCAGTAGATGAAGGAGGGATCATAAACCAAGCAAGGAGGTCTCAATTCAGGCATGGGGGAGTGTAGTTTGTGCTGGTCAAGAGTGGTATTCAGTATGAGATGCAGAAACCACAACTACACTTGGAACTCTTTCCATGCAAAATATACACTCTGCCACTGAGCTTTAGAGTCATCACTACTCCACACCTCTAACATGTCTTCAATCCCTATAACATCTACAAGGTGTAATCCAGGTCCTGGCTGTCACATGTTGTTCGCACCCATGTCCTCACTGCACATCAGTGACTGCTTCTTTGTGGAACAGGGAGGCACAATATCCCATGATGTCAATACAAAGGGAAGTCCTACTAAAGGAAAGAGTCACTAGTTGTGTAGCTGACATTATATATGCACATTACACATTTCACAGTACTTCTAGAGGAGTTGCTGATTCATTCCCATGTTAGGAGCAAGTTAGGATAATTCTCACTTCACAATTCAACTATTGTTTTTGAAAAACCAGAAAAGATCTGAGCAGTGAGAAATCTAGAAACTCAAGCATCCTTTGTTATATTACTTTAATGGCACAATAGACATTTGCTGGACTATTTCCCCCTCCCCAATGTTCCGTCTATATCAACCTAGTAATAAAATGTTTACTTCATGAAAGCTCCTGATATACAACATTTAATATTCTAGTGAAGGTGGCTTGTAGGCAGTGTATTATATTTTGGAAGGCCCCTGACAGGCAAGGAAATGTAGCAACCACATGGTGAAAGTATCTAGGCTACTATCAGTTTTGGTCCCAGAGGCACTGGCATTTCAGTGATTAAGCAACTGAAGCAATATTAGGTCGCTGACCCTATATCTGTTCTAGCCTTTATTGGACACCCTCAGGGGATCTTTTCAGTTTTTTTATATGAGGAAGAAAGGAGAGTCTTCTTCTCTCCTCACAAATACCCTCATAAAATCCATGCATAGGACCCTTTGCTTTAGCAGATTTTTTTTTCTTTATAGTGGTCTAGTTGCTTGTTCATTTCTTATGAATTTTCATTTAGAAGAAAACACATGTGTGCATTCATCAACTCTTGGAAAACCAATCCATGTGCAGTTTTCACTATAAAATTTGACTGCGTAATGACACCACTAAGGGCAAATGTCATCAATTGAGGGAGATTCTAACAAGACCAGTTGTCTTGGGCACAGATAGACAACACCCTGAAGATTCTGTAGCTCCCTCAAGAGATCTTGCCTCCAGCATGAGACCAAGACAACAAACCCTTTGAAAATTATGCTTTCTGCAACTTGCACAAAGTATACTTGGTATAAAATTGTCTCTGTACAAATTTAGTTTCTTTTCTCCTTTGTGAAGCTAAGCACAGACACACACTAAGCACCACAGGACACATAGACAGCAGGTACAAGAGGATAGCCTGATTAATCACAAATATGTCAACAAACCATCCTATGTTACTACTTCTGTTACAAGAGAACATCTATCACATTTGCTAGAAATGCATATTTTATAGAAATGTGCAAATTATCTCAGAGACCCCAACTCCCCAAAAGCCTAACATCTCACAGTAGCTTGGACTGAGGAGAAAACTCATCTTGTTTACCATGTAAAGATGGATCAAGGTCTATCAGGTCATAATAATTTGACTGTACTTTGTGCTGCTGCCTCATGTTCCGCTATGGACAATGAGGTGGTACTTAGCTTTGAGAAACAGAAAAATAAAGAGAACTTTTCCAAATTTACAGTAGTAGCTACTTACTTTTGGAGCCTTGGAACTACAACAACTACTGATCATTTCAGAAGTATAAATTTCCAAGCTCTAGCAACACCCTCCTTAATCTGAAGACCTATGAACACAAGCCTATATTTCAGCCCATTTCATTTCAGAAATTTAAACCAGCATTCTCCCCATCATCACTTCTGTGGGACCTTAGTCCAATTCAAAGGTGTGGAGGGGGGGGATTTCCACAATTTTTGAGACCTTTTTCTCCAATCATAGGAATTTGTGGTGGGGGCTATCCCTATACTTACATTTTTATTAACTGTCAAGTTCCCTCTCCTGCCTTTAAAAAAATGAAGTTATTTCATTGCTATAAAGAGCATCTAGCTCCAGAGTTCAGCAGCCATGTTGCCATTCTTGTACCAAAGACCCAGAGTAGCTCATGGGAATTACGCTACGCCATTATGTAGTGCAATTTCCATAGGATCTTCTGGCTCCTGTATACATTCAAATGTCAGCAGAGGTCCCAAGTGCCACACTTAGCTATTGCTTGCAGCAATGCTATGGGTTGGTGTTTGTTGTTATTTCAATTGGCCTCATGGCCAACTAGGGCAGTCAAATGCTGCCAGAAGCTTTGGCCTCGGCACCTGGTTTTGGAAATAGCAGCCATGTGAATGAGCCCTCTGATAAATCAGGCCCAATACACCAAACACCCAAGGGCATTACCCCAAACAGGCAAAGCACTGACATGCAGGGCTAGCCCACAGAAATTCCACAGAGTGGAGCGTGCAGTGAAGAATGTTGTTTTCTTTCAATATCCACAAAAGCCATTCGGTTGAATTCTTGCCATTCCCTCTACATGAAGAGGAGAACTGTGTTTGAAGCCTCCCCAGAAGAAAACGAAAGAACAGCCCTGAGATTCAGCATTCTGTCACTTTGACATGTTTTTTGTTTTTTGTCACTGCCATGGAGTTGAGGAGCAGAAGGGGTACGAAATTTGGTGTTTTATGATAATGACTTTGGGTGATAAGCAGGCTGCTTTTCTGATTATTTCCAAAGGCAATGAACAGGTTCAAAGTCTTACATTATTGAACTTTA
Source organism: Pogona vitticeps (assembly GCF_051106095.1). Classification (NCBI taxonomy): domain Eukaryota; kingdom Metazoa; phylum Chordata; class Lepidosauria; order Squamata; family Agamidae; genus Pogona; species Pogona vitticeps. The sequence continues at coordinate 215,541,178 of NC_135784.1, read as the reverse complement.
ATTAGGAGCCTAGTTTGCATATATTTTAAATGTTAATCACTGTGCAGCCAGCCAGGGAATTTTGATGGGTCACAACCTGGCTGCTATAGGAATAGTCTGTACTGTTCAACTAGTACTTGTGCCCACAGCCAAATGCATGGAGAGCAGCAGGTTCTTCCTGGCAATGAAGAGAAAGGGAGAAAGCAGGAAAAGGAAGAATTTTAACTAGGGGCCAAAGTAGACCTTGTTTGCAAATAGGTGGTTTTTAAACCCCAACAGCTAGTTTGTTGATGGAAATATAGCTTCAGAAGACCAGAGAGGCAGATGGATGTAAAATGCTTTCTTTAGTTGTATTTTTTTTTATTCCAACAACTCCGCCCCCTCTGCTACTTTTCCTGTCACAGATTTTTAGTTCACTACAAGTGTGTGGAATGGTGAAAATCCTTCCCATATATGCCATTCTGTGGTCATATCATTAGGTCAAGGAAAGCAGAGTGGACATAGCTGCATGTATGTTGCTAAATGCCACTGAAACACCCTAATGCCATCAGCAGAAGTGGAAGATGCTACTTTAGTTGGCACTTTGGTTAATTTTTATACATTCTCATGTCCTTTGTCGTGGGCAGCAAAATATATTTGGCCAGCCTTGCCTTTCTGTATAGTAGAAAGATTACACTGATATAACAGGGAAATAACCACAGTAGATCACAGCATGTACAAAGGCACCCTTCATCACACACAGCATGTAATTGGTAAACTTGCCAGTGAAAGAAGGTAATAAAGAAATAGCTATGGCAGGGCCTTAAATTGAGATGCCTAAAGGGAATGCTTATTCCCTACAGTTAACCTGTCTTCCCTCCCACAATAGGATTCCCTTGGGTCTTAAAAAACAGACTTGCAAATTAAAGCCACTGAAGAACTGTGAAATACAGCACACTAAATCAAAATACATTGGTGAGGAAAATTGCTGTGGCATACAGATGTCTTTCAGTATGTCTGTAAAAAGCCACTAGCGGATGTCCAGTTCAGTCCTCAGAAGAGGCAGCTGTGTGCATTGAAATGAAGACCTTAATGTAAAGGAGCATAATACCGAAGTATCAGACTATATGAGATGTATAGCTTTGCATTTAGAAGCAGAGCTCCCTTAAGTGACAAAATATGTCTGTTTGTCCTAGCATTAGCTCTTCTCATTTCTCTGTTGTATAAATCAGTGTGCTTTGTTTTGTGATTGGTCATCTGAATGTAAACGCTGGGTTTCATTTGCAGGTTTGATTGTTCAGGCATGTCATTCTGGAGAAATTGCATCTCTTGCAGGACTAATATGCTATATGCCCAATTAGTGTGAAGCTGTATTCTGTGCAGTTGACAACAAATACATCAATAATAAAGCAATTACAATAAATAATAATCAAAAATACAAACATATTCATACAAAATAAGTATACTTATATATGTTTGTTGTTTACATGTTGCAAAATTAGAATTGTCTTATAGAGATTCTAATTGGGCTTTCAAGGCAAACAAGATATTTAAGGAGTGGTTTTACCAGTTCCACCACCCAGTGAGCTTCCACGGCTGAGTGGATATCCTGAATCCTAGTCCATTACTCTGTCCACTATACCACATTGGATATCCCATGTATATACATACTTCAGTATAAATATTTGGATTGATTGTTTTTAAAAATCACAGATTGACCCAGAAAGGTGACACAAAAATTGAATGAATGAAATCCTATTGCTTAACACAGTAAGCCACAATGAGAGTAGGCCCACAGAATCAGTGGGGATTTGGTGGCTCAGTGCTTCTGATCCAACTCTAGTTGCAATTTAGTAGGCTAATTAACAGGATTTCCACCAATATGTGCAAACTCTTGCAGATCTGAAACAGAATAATCTCCTATTAAAACTATTCCACTAAAATCACATTTCCCTAGAGAGTCAGTTGGGGAATACAGCTTCCAATCCATCTGATCTTGGCTTCTTTGTCTTCCAGTTGCCTTGCTTTTCTAAAAATCAGAGACAACCTTTTAAAGCAACTTGCTTCCCCATTGCTTTCTCTGCCCCCATCTGAGCAATTTTAGAAGGAAGGACAAACACTTGAAGAAGCGCAGTTACACAAAGTGCTTGAAGACAGAACTGATTTCCTTAAAGTGGTTAATCATGCTTTCGAAAACTACTTTCTCTGGTGACCTAATCACATAAATCATAGCAAAAGGTTAAAGATGAAGTTCAATTGCATCAAATTACATGTGGTACTTCTCCAAAATGGATTACTTCCTATTAAAGAGGGAACATATTTCACTAAATATCCATATTTTTCAGAAAACTGCAAGGCTGCCACAGCCTCAAAGGGTCAAACCAAACTTGATGGCAGCAGACTCAGGTCCCTCCTGAATCTATATGAAGTGGAGCGGGTAGATGGAAATTAAAAGCCTGCTCAAGCCAAGAGCATGGGGGCAGAGTGGTGACCTGCCTACATGGTTTTTTTTTTTTTTTTTTTTTTTTTTTTTGGTGTGGAACTACTTCATTTATTATAGTAGAATCAGTATTAGTAGCACTAACATTTGTATACAGCCTTTCAGGGCTAACCATGCCAAGGGACTCACATTATATTACCACTAGAAGTCATTCTAACATAGATTGCCATGTATAAAATGAAAACTAATGAAACTGAATACCTAAAGATATTAAACCAGCAGGAGTTAAAATAAAAATAGAACACAATTTATGTGTAACCAAGTCAGCCAGCATCTGAACATAAAAACAGCCAAAATAAAATTTAAGACAGTGAAATATCACCCGAAAGCAGTTTGCCACCTAACCCATTTAAAAGCCAGCCATGTGGGGGGGGGTATACACTGACTAGGGATGGAGCTCAATAATGGGATCACCACCAAAAGGGCCCTGTCTCTAAATCCCAGTGGTTTAATCCCCTAATCACCACTCCCAAGATTTGAAGGCAGAACAGGAGATATCAGTTTTAAGGACAAGATTATTTTCTGTTTCAAAACTACTTTCATCATCAGAAATGAAGCAATTACAGAGCAAAACATATAGCTCCCTACCCCTTTGGTCACACAGTATTTGTATCTTTCCCATCTGTACACTTTGTATGGATTTGGAAGGAAAGCCAACTTTAAATCATTAGTATCCCTTGACACTCTGTCATTTCACTTCTGCCATAAAAAGGCATTGTAATTTATTTCTTTGCTTTGCTTATTTAAATCATTGCCTCTTTGTTCTGCATTCACCAGCTAATGAAGTTAACTAATTGGCTGTAGTTATGTATGGTGCTTTTTTCAAAGTTTCTTTCAGGAATCCCCCTCCACTCCATTATGCCACTGTCCCCAAAGTAAAATTTTGAAGCTCTAGTTTCGCATTTCCGTGTTGCTCCCAGTTAAAAATTGGCACTGTGCAGGAATGAGAGTTTGTTTTGGGTCATGAAAATTAACTACCTATATTGAACGGCTGTGCCACTGTTGCAGAATGGGAAGGCCCTCTGCAGCGCTGGTCATTCCCTTTTGCCCTTACATGGAAAGTCATGAGATCCCAAAGGGATAGAGCAACAAGCTTTATTGCTTAAAAGCACAGGTCATTACAATATATTGACAACAAGAAAATATACCAAAGGAGTAAGATTGCAACGAATTACAGCTGAGTGGCACAGGGGGAATTTAGAGACTTGATTGGTTCAGGACATGGTGAATAAAATGATTTTTAAAAATCAAATTGATTTAAATCACAATTTAAATTTTAAAAATTGATTTTTAAAAAAAATTAAATTGTAAAAAAATCAGATTTTTTTAATTTTAAATAATGATTTAAATCAAATCCATCCTGGTTCAGGAGCTTTAGAACTTACAGGAAGGCAGCCTTCTGTTAGTGAACCTGTTGCTCTAGATTTCCTGCATTGAGCATCTTAGACTGGACACCTCCAAACGCATTCTATTATTCTACCATGCTTTCCTACACAGACATGGTCAAATACAGGATCTTCTTTCCAGGCCTAATGGCAAGTATCCCTGTCCATTGCTGAGGCAGGTAGAAAAGAATTTCCAGCACTTCCTGGATTCTTTGAATGTTCTGTCCCTTAGATGATTTTTGTCAGATATAATTTTATTGTTTTCCAGTGAAAGAGAATCATTTCAATCTGATCTTGACTCTGTTTTCCAGAGGTCTTCTGATCCCAACAACAACTGCCAGGTGTTTTCTGAACAGATCATTGTGTTCAGAAAGATATTAACTCTATTCAGGTGTTATCTGTCCAATTAAAGTCACCATGGCCCAATCCATACAGAGTGATGAATCTAAAAAGAGAGAGACTCTGCTATCCATGGCATTTCTTCACATGAATCAGGAGAGCCCTCCGAGATAACATAGGATCTTCAAAATTCATAACTCTGCCCCTGTAGGAGAAGGATGAAAATTGGGCTAGAGCACTCACTTCTATCTGTGATGAGATGATGACTGTAACAGATAATACATGTTTTCTGCTTGATCATGCATATCTGGGGGCTGCATCCCTGTCAAAAGCTGGTCACCACTGTGAAAACTATTATTGCAGTTGTTACCAAAATTTGCTGGCATCTGCTGCAGGTCTCTACCATGCTGGAAGGTGCCAGGGCCCAGCGCATTCTCTCATACAACAGAGCCCTGCAGACTAGGAGTAGCCTTTCACATTTAAACAAAACACAAAAAAGACTATTTCATGTATTTCACATTCTTTCCGCAAATAAAGCCTCTGAAACATGAATGAGTTGTGTTTGTAAAAGAGGGAAATGCAAAATTTTGTGTTTTTTTCACATTTTTCTTTTACCCTTATTTTATCAAATATCTGTCTGCCTGCCTGCCTGCCTGCCTGTTTGTTTGTTTTTTGTCTGATAGTATTATGAGGGCTGGCAGCAGCCAATCAGAATGTTCAAGGAGAGGAGAGATTTGGGATATATAAAAGGACCTGGAAGCCAATGAGAAATACTCTTTGCTTTTGTTGTTCCTTGTAGGATGGATTATTGTATTCTGAGCTCCTGGTGGCCTCCCATATTGTTTTACTGCCTCCCCCTCCCCATGCTGTGCCTCCATCTTGAATCTATTCTCTCTCTCTCTCTCTTCATTTTGGGGGAGTCTGCCCACTCCCCCAAAATGAAGAGAGAGATAGGGACATGGTGCTGCTGCAGGTTAAACCACAGTAGCCTCTGTGCTGCAGGGTCAGAAGACCAGCAGTCGTAAGATCGAATCCACACGACGGAGTGAGCTCCCATCACTTGTCCCAGCTCCTGCCAACCAAGCAGTTCGAAAGCATGTAAAAATGTAAGTAGATAAATAGGCACCACCTCGGTGGGAAGGTAACAGTGTTCCATGTCTAGTCGTGCTGGCCACATGACCACGGAAACAAACACTCACTCTACGGCTTGGAAAAAGAGGTTACCTACCTGTAACTCTGGTTCTTCAAGTAGTCCTCTGTGAATTCACACTAATGGGTGAATCTGCAGCTGAGCAGAGCAGTCTTCAGTAACTTCCACAGCTTTAAGCACTTAGTGCTGGGACCTCCCCTACACCTGGCTATGTAACTCCGCCTCCGGCCCAGTGCTTCAGTTCTTAAAGAACTGACCGCCGCTGCCCAATATGCCATGGCACACGTGACGGACAGCGGGGAGGAGGGAGGGACATGTGAATTCACAGAGGACTACTCAAAGAACCAGAGTTACAGGTAGGTAACCTCTTTTCTCTTTCGTGTCCTCTGTGAATACACACTAATGGGTGACTAGCAAGCTGACTAACCCGGAGGAGGGTCATCACGAAAGCGCAGAAGCCAGGACAGCGTGCCCTACTGCAGCCTGAACCTTAAGCTGGGCAACCAGGCGGTAGGGCGAGATGAAGGGAGACGGAATGGCACACGTGTCAGTGTGACAGACATGCACGACGTCCACGTGACAGAGAAAGCCATTGAGGCGGCTACCACTCTAGTAGAGTGAGCTCTCACTGATCTTGGAAGAAGAGTCTGTGCCAAACCAAAGGGAAGGCAGATGGCCTGGACCATCCAGCTCAACATGGTCTAAGAGAAAGCTGGTGCTTTGAAGGAGAGCCAGCAAAGGTGACAGAGAAATGTTGTGAGGCCCAAAAAGTGGTTGTGCGATGCACAGAATATGGCAAAGCACGCTTCATGTCTAGAGCGTGCAGAGCTGTCTCCAGCAGTGAAGATGGTGTGGGGAAGAAACCAGGAAGGAAAGCTGGCTGGTTCAAATGGAGGACAGAAAAATACCATAGGCAAGGTAAGGGCTGGCTGCTACTGAAGCTAGTACTCCAGCCCTGCAAGTTAATGTTACTGCCAGGAGAAAGGCAGCCTTGAGGGTTGCCAAAGAACTAACTGGAAGGACCACTGAGGTGTCAGTGGCCCATAGGCAGGATGCATATTCTCCATGGAGAAATAGCTTGCAGGTAGAACGGGCCAGAGCCAGGCAAAATAAGTGAAGGAGAAACTGAAGGAGAGCGTCCAGAGACGGTGGCCTAGTAGGCCAATGTCATATTAATGCAAAGGGATAGAACACCGGCCCATATCAGGAGTAGGTCAAGGTGGTAGAATGTATGCCAAGATGATGGTGCACGTCCATTACTGTCAGGGAAGACTCCCAGCTGACAGGTAAGGGAAACAGACACTCAGTTGAACCAACTACCCGTGTCCTGAGACCGTGAGGGACCATGTTCAATGTGATGTATCTTGCAGGTCCCAGGAGCAGGATCTAGCAACACAACCAAGCAAGACGGTTGCGCACCCATGGCGGGCCCGAACGACCGACCCTGAAGAGGGGAAGGGCAAAATCTATGTAGGGGCCCCCATGCCCCTAGGTTAGGGAGGCACCTCCTAAGGAGGTGCGGCCAATACCAGCTCAGGAGCCAAACACGGCACACTAAGAGCCTTGTGGCACATTGGCTAAGCCACTGCACTGCAGCCAAAACTGTGCTCACGACCCGGGGCCCAACCCCAGGCAGCGGCCCAAGGCCGGCGCAGCTGTCCACCCCTCCGAGGCTGGCATAATGAGTACCCAGCTCACTGGGGGGGCAATGTGCAGCCCACATAACCAACCTGTAAACCTCCCAGAGAGTGCCCGAAGCACCATGGGATGGCACACAAGCAGCACACTCTGCTTTGCTTTTGCTTTGCTACTAGTTTGATTGAGATGCGAAAGCATCCCTGTCTGGAGAACCCCATCAAAGACAGAGGCAAAGAAAGATGCAACACTCAAGGGCCCGCTTGTATACAGTCACTGGATAAATGTGGCAAGCATAACACTATTCCGAAGAAGGCGTAACTAGAGAGTGCCGCCCTGCGTGTTCATAAGGAAACTACAGTGGTTTAGACTGATGTGACCTGGACCATCTGACTCCAGACTCAGAGGCCCAAAAGGCCTTAGTGAGTGCTAGGAGCTTCAGCACAATAATATGCAGACTGGTTATCGTCATGGACCAGCGGGCAAGGGCAACGTGGTGGCGTAGGCAAGCCCCCTCACAGCCTAGCGGGCTGGTATCTGCTACTGACCAAACTAAATGGGTCAGGAGATCAAAGGGTCTCCCTAACTGTAGTGTGGGGGAAGTGTCCACTACTCCAGGTGTGCAGCGACTTTTGGAGTCACTGGGAGCAACACGGAACAGTGGTCGCAAAGTACCTGAAAGAGAGAAAGAATTTAGGATTCAAGGGACTGCAGCCCCAGTCAAGCGAGCTGTCCCAGAGCTACAGTAGATGCCATCAGTCCAAGGAATTGCTGGACCTGTAGGGCAAGGAACCAAGCGCCTGAAGAAAAAGAAGCACAACAGTCAAACATTGCCACAAACTTGTTGTCAAGAGAAAATCCTGCCACAAGAAAGCATCCAAAGGCATATTAGTACAATTCACACCATGTGTAAGGTACAAAGTCAGCTTACTATGTTGACCTATAGTCCTCACACTAACAAAAGGGACAGTGCCCAGGATGTGCGCTCACCAGCCTGTGGTTTGGACTCCGAGACCAGGAGTCAGTGAGCCAACCATGGGTAAATAGTGATTTCCCCAACTGAAAACCTGACAAATCGGTGCAGTCCAACCAGATGCCCACATGAAAACGAGCATCTTACGATAAACCAATCCCCTGGATGTAACTAGTGGATAACAGAGTCCAAGTAAACCAAATTGGAACTGCGTAGAGTTATAAAGAATTCAGGCTCCAAAATGAAGGATGGGCCAGAGCCTTCCATCCTTCTCTCTCCCCCCACTTTTTTTGCTGGGAGTTGGGGTGAAGGTGGCTATAGCACAGCCTGTGACAGGAGCATATCAAAGATAGTGGCAAAGCTTGTAGCTACGATAGAAAATACTGGTCAACAACAGAGAAGTGAAGGGACCACTCAGTTTTGCAGTCCTACCTGCAATTCTGCCGGTCAGGGCACTGCCTGCCCACATGTCTAGGGGCGGCGGCTGGTAACTTTGGGGTTGAGACTTTAAACGTTCCCAGAACGCCGAAGGCTGATCGGAGCATCTTCAGGCTCTTGTAGTTGTTACAGCGCAAAAGACTGTGTCGCTTCCTAGAGCCTGAGCAGGTTATCAAGAATAGCAACCTTTTCTTGACTAAAAGCCGTACACCAACAAACGGCAGGTCCAAACCCAGCAATTGCTTAGATGCTGGTTTTAAGGTGTGTCGAGCAGCAGTGCACTCGTGACACACCTGCAACAGTGCCTCCCAATGATGCGGAAGGCCTGAACTGTAAGCGTGCACATGAGCTACCTGCAGGGTGGGCAGAACCAAATTCTGTAAGTGGTGATAAGCCCCCATGGCAGAGGAGTAGTGTACATGGCTACACGGTGGCTAAAAATAAATAACGCTGACCAGAGAACTCCTCATCTGTTAACAGTAAAGGAGTGTGACCATCTGGAACAACCAAGAGGGGTGTAGGAAGATTGGTTGGAAACTCTTCCACCCCCCAGCAATTCATGTGAGTCCCAAACCTGAATGGGTTAACAGCAGGTTCGGTTGAAGCTGCAAACATTATGCTACCAGAGCCGAGTTCGAGGGAGCACTACACCTGTGAAGCATATGTGGAGGCATAAAGTACTCCATAGCCCATGGTTCAGAGTGCTGCCAGGTAGAGCGGATTGGGGATGGTGGCTGAGAGCTCATAGCTCCTATCCCAAACAAAAGGGACTGGTTCTACACAACCTTCTCAGTGAGATAGGACTTACCTGAGGAAAATTATCCAGGCTTACCTGGTGGACCTGTGTGAGTCCTTTCCTTATGAGCCTATGCGGGCACTGGCAGCTGAAACAGGGCCGCAGGCTACCTTGTGAGACAGCCCATTGATATAGAGGGCTGTTTTGTGCCAAATTAACAGCCACCAGCAGGTGCTACCCCAGGCAGAAATATCACCAACTAGCAGGGCTAGTGGTGGGAGTTGCAGCCCCCCCCCCTTTCAAAGGCAAACTAGGGCGGTCAAATGCTGCCAGAAAGCTTTTACCTCGGCACCTGGTTTTGGAAATAGCAGCCACGTGAATGAGCCCTCTGATAAATCAGGCCCAATACACCAAACACCCAAGGGCATTACCCCAAACAGGCAAAGCACTGACATGCAGGGCTAGCCACAGGAGCTGAAGGGGCCCATTGTATCCCCAAAGGGAAACTCAAGCCTTACCATCTGTTGCTGGCACATCTGCAGCCTCGGTGTGCAGCTCCCTCCAAAAGTTGCAGCTACATGAGCAGGCGCACAAAGGAGGGTTGGTGTGCAGCACTCATACACAGAGGTGCTTCCCATGTCAGGAGGAATCACTAACAGTCAGGGAAGGTGACCAGGGCAACAGGACGCCCTTCTTCTCCTAAGGACAGGACGTACAGAGCCCTAACTCCTGCGCGGTCAAACAGCTGTAAGCGCGAGCCCCATGAAACAAGAGGGCTGTTCCGTGCCAGCCTCCAAAGGGGCTGTAGCCCACTGAAGTGGGGGGTAGGAGCTAGGAGGTCCTCCTTTCAGGGCTGTCCGCTCACTGCAACAGCTGTAAGAACAAGCCCCTTGAAACAAGAGGGCTGTTCTGTGCCAAACTCTGGAGAGGTTGCAGCTCAGGCAAGCTGAGAAGCTGTCCTCTTCTATCCTGCTAAGAGAGAAAATTGCAAACAGACAAAAAGAAACCTGTTGCTTTCCAGCCTGGGAGTAGTTATAAAGAAAGTAAAGAGATATTATTTCTTTAAGAGAAAAGCCCTGAGGGCTGAAACGCCGGCTTTGTAAAGGCTTTGTAAAGCCTCAACAAAGAACAACTAATGCCGGCTAGTATTGTATCCCCCAGGCAAAAGAAACAACTTGTTACAAATAACAAGGGGAGGTGAAGGGAAAGAAAGAAAAATGCAAGAAAAAGATTTGTTTCTACTTGCGAAGTTCTGACAAAGCTGCTGCTACAGCAGCGGTCAGAAAAAGAACTGAAGCACTGGGCCGGAGGTGGAGTTATATAGCCAGGTGTAGGGGAGGTCCCAGCAGTAAGTGCTTAAAGCTATGGAAGTTACCGAAGACTGCTCTGCTCAGCCGCAAATTAACCCATTAGTGTTTATTCACAGAGGACACGAAGGAGAACAGGGAGGAGCACCGCGCCCTAAAGTCAGATACGACTGGACTAAATGTCAAGGGCAACCTTTACCTTTACCCCACTCCCTCCCCATATTTTTCTGGATTATTTTTTGATACTGCTTCTGCCCAACAACCTACTTGTGCCAACATGCCTCTTTGGGATTATTTGTTGGAATTACTCCACCACTCTGGATTTCTTTGGGGCTTTTCCCTCTCCTTTCCATTAAAACCACCACAAACAATAAAATCAGTGGTCTCCTTCAATGCCACTTGATCAGAAATTTGTCTCTTCTCTTAGAGTCCTATGGAAGCAAAGTAATCCCCTGATGTATCAGCTGGCACCTAGCAATCCTATCTGGGCTGTACTATAACTATTACAATCTCTCAACTGGCATGGGACATACGTAACTTTAGTTAAAGTGTGGAAGATGCTGGTATGCATTTTCCTGCCACTAAGGTTGTAGAAGAGCAGGTAAGAGATAGGTGGCAAGCACAGCATGAGAGCAGTGCTCTCCCAGCTGCGCTCATTTGTCACTCTACTCCCAGCTCAAATACAAACCTAGTCCCTAATTCAGGAAAGTACGAGCTAGTCGTGACCCCAAGAAAAGGCTTTTTCAGTAATTGTGTCTCATTTTAGCAATTTTTCCACAGGGAGGTTTCCTTAGCCCTGACTGTGATGCCAATTAATGTTCTTTGTATTCCAAAATATATGTTCACAGTTCAGCAATGAATGATCCCTATTTTAAAATAAATAAAGTTCAGTGATTGCCTTATACTAAAACCTGGATTTATAGATATATTTATATATAAGAAGATGAAAAATAAATAAGCCAGTTGCCTAAGAAAATGTCAAGACATCTCATTATTCCCACTGCTCTTTTGCTAGATATTCTTCCTGTTAAATGTTGCATCCAGATATTAATCACATTTGGGGCTGTCTTTTCCACATTTGTTACTGGATTATTATTTATTATTACGATTTATTAATGATTATTTTTATTTATTTCTTGGGTTTCTGTCCCACCACTTTTCCAGAACTGGGACTCTAGACAGCTCATCATAACAAGATTAAAAACTGGTACAGATTTTTATAAGCAGATAAAACTGTGTTTATTTATTCTATGTTTAGGCTACCTTTCTCCCAGTGAAGGAGCTCAAGATGGCTCACAAATTATTCTAAAGCAAGCCAACTAAATCTCTGTAAGTTATGTTAAAAAGAGTTAAGCATATAATAATATTAAACAATTACTTTAGAACAGTTAAAACCCCTTAAAGCACACAGACACACATCCCAGCTTAGTGCTAAAAAACAATTAAAGGAATTCAAGTATTCAAAATATCCCTGAACGAAAAAGTGATTTTAGAAGTATCAGCTAAAAAAAAAAAATCTACACAAAAGGGCTCAGCAAACTGCTTTCTCATTAGTCAGTCAAGAGACCCCACACATGCGGTTTGTGAAAAAGGGAAGCCTCAAGGGTGCGGCAGATGATCAACGTGCTCCAGGGTTTCCACCCTAGAATTCTAATGACAGGACTGCATTTTGCAGAAATAACATGTTAGCCGTTACCTGTTATTTTCCAAAGTGCTGCCTTAGCTAGTGATCAAATTTTAGTGTATCCTGGCAGCACTCACCTGTCACTCTACCGCCAGCTCAAATTCTAACATAGTCCCTAATTCAGGAAAGTACTGGCCAGTAGTGACTCGTGTTGGATTTTGTTAACTCTTCCTTTTTTTTCCAGAAAAAGGTAAAAATCGTCAGTCCCCCAAATCTCTCCAATCATCCCCCCTCCCAAAATGAAGTAAAACATATATGCTAATAAAAGGTCACAACTAGAGTAGGCTCTTTGAATCAGTGGTGATTTGGTGAATCAACTCCTCTGTAAGTTCCATAGATTCAATAAGCTTGTTCTAGTTGCAACTTACTATGGGATGTTAGCTGCTCTGTTACATCCAAAAATCAAGTTAAGCCTCATCACACCCCAAAATAACTTATTTTGTTCTCCATCGTCCTGGATGCATTTGTGCTAAACATATGAACTGAATCCACTCAAAAGCTTTGTGTGGAGCCTTCCCTGACATGGCCTTTGAACATGCACAGGCTGCAACCCGATATTACATTATCACAGTAATTGTACAATTTCCTACATCAGGAGGGGGAGATAGATGTGTGACTCTCCAGACAACTTCTTTCATTCCTGAGCTAAATTTTTGTCCAGGGATGATGGGAATTGCAGTTGAACAATATCTGGAGTGCCACATATTTCCCACCTTTCTCTGTCAGAGCACTAAGTAGAATGATCCTAGCCTTTAAAGTTTATAGTTCTAAGGACAAGTCCAGCGTTTAAAAGCTCCCCATGGTGGGTTGTGGCAACAGACTGTTTTTCCTTCCTGCCTCTCAGGTAAAATGAAACATACCTCATACTTGCTGACCGTACACAGACAAAACAAGGAACAGCTCTCCGATCCAAGCAAGTTAAAACATGTAGCGTTCAAAGCTAACAAAATTATTCTGGTATATCGGCTGAAAGATCCTACAAGTATCTTTTCACCTCTATGGTTGTAAAAATGCTGTCAAAATTAATTGGATTACTAAGAATGTGATGCTCTTTCACAACACCCAACATCTGCTGCCCTAGGCAGCCAATTCACTCTGCCTAATGGTAGTGGTGGGGCTTCCTGACCTATCACGTGGAGGTTCCCCTCTCAATCATTAATCCCTCCCACAGCAAAAGAATCTACAGTTGTGCCTCACAAGATCATGTTAATTCGTTCTGCGAAAAACGTATTGTGAAAATATCGTCTTGCGAAAAGCAGGTTCCCCATTGGAATGCACTGAAGTCTAATTAATGCGTTCCGATGGGACAATAGTCGTCTTGTGAAAATCGTCCATAGAAAACATTGTCTTACGAAACGCGGTCCCCCATTGGAATGCATTGAAATCTATTTAATGCGTTCCAGTAGGGAAAAATCGTCATCTTGCGAAAATCGGCCATAGAAAACATCATCTTGTGAAGTGCAACAGTGATTGCAAAAACCAATCGACTTGTTGATTAATCATCCCGCAAGGCAATCATCTTGCGAGGAACCACTGTATTTGACTAGTCCCATGCATGCATTACTGGTCTTTCCAATAGGAAGGAACAATGAAGAAGCAATGAGGTGCTCTGCCAGGGCACCTTGAAAAGTATGGTTGTTAGGGGCATATTGCTGATACAGCTCCCTCCCTCCCTCCCTCCCTCCCTCCCTCCCACTCTCTCTGTATGGTCCGCTGATAGTTGTACCTATGTATGTTTTCATTTTGGAATTCTCCCATTTTGTCATTATTGTATCTTCAGATTAGGTTGTGTTTAAAAATGCATTTTGTCTGCTGTGGCACAGGAATATTCAGAAAATCTGACATCTTTTATGACATCCAGTAGTCAGGCTGATTAAACAGTCTGGCCATTTTGCATCCCACAATCATCCACGTCGGTGTGGGATTTATAGGCATTCTAAATATATATTCATAACACCTTTCAATTTTGCAACTCCTGACCTGGGAATTTTCCTGCATTTAATAGTTTAATGCATCTTGCAGTCATTGATGTAGAAAAATTAATGTAAATGAAAATAAATTGAGTATTATGCCCAGTAGGGAAAGCCCCCTAAATGATATCCCTCATCTAATTCACTCCTCCAGACAATGAGCAGCATTCTAATGCAATGCAATTTATTCAAACTTACAGAGCAAAAATAAATTTTCCATTACAATTTTTCTGGAGAGAGAGGATGGCATAGCTAGTAGCACTGGGAAGTGTGGTCCTCTTTATGGATGCCAGAAACTTTAAAATACTATAGAATTTAAGGCTTAAACTTAAAGAGGCGAGTCCTTGATTTGCATGTTGAAATTAGCGCTTAAAAACGTTTGTTTATGATACCAACTGCCCTCATTATCATGCTTTTTTGAGGGATTCTGAATGTTGCAGTCTATGAAGTAATGTTTTCAAACGCCAGCTAACGTGTTCCACAAGGAGTGGTCCTGGAGTTACAGACATAGGAAGAAAACATCCCGTGGTATGAGCTCAGTCTGTGGCCAGTTATATCAATATGGAGGGGGGCACTGTCTCCTTCCACACTCATATAATCCACTACTTCATCCACGCATGACATGAATCAAATCCATGTGGGAGATCTTCATACATAAGAAATGGGCCAATGTTGATTTAGGGAGATAGCTCCATATGGACAAGAAGAAGCAATGTATTTTTATCATTGTGGGGTAATGGCTAGGATTGGATTAGGCCTGGGGAGTCTAGACCTGAAAGTCCAAACCAAGTATGAAATTTTTGTGGAGTAATCTTGGGCCAGTCACCATTTTTGAATGTAACCTCCCTTTATGGGTTTCTCTAAAGATAAAAGGTGGGGATTAAAACCATGTTTTAGAACTGGATATGGAACAACGGATTAGTTCAAAATTGGGAAAGGAGTACGACAAGGCTGTATATTGTCTCCCTGCTTATTTAACTTATATGCAGAATACATCATGCAGAAGGCTGGACTGGAGGAATCACAAACTGGAATTAAGACTGCCGGAAGAAATATCAACAACCTCCGATATGCAGATGATACCACTCTGATGGCAGAAAGTGAGGAGGAATTAAGGAACCTTTTAATGAGGGTGAAAGAGGAGAGTGCAAAAAACGGTCTCAACATCAAAAAAACTAAGATAATGGCCACTGGTCCCATCACCTCCTGGCAAATAGAAGGGGAAGATATGGAGGCAGTGTCAGATTTTATCTTCCTGGGCTCCATGATCACTGCAGATGGAGACAGCAGCCACGATATTAAAAGATGCCTGCTTCTTCAGAGGAAAGCAATGACAAATCTTGACAGCATCTTAAAAAGCAGAGACATTACCTTGCCAACGAAAGTGCAAATAGTCAAAGCTATGGTTTTTCCTTTTGTGATGTATGGAAGTGAGAGCTGGACCATAAAGAAAGCAGACCACCAAAGAATTGATGCCTTTGAATTGTGGTGCTAGAGGAGGCTCTTGAGAGTCCCCTGGACTGCAAGGAGAACAAACCTATCAGTTCTAAAGGAAATCAAACCAGAGTGCTCATTGGAAGGACAGATCCTGAAGCTGAGGCTCCAGTACTTTGGCCATCTCATGAGAAGAGAAGACTCCTTGGAAAAGACCATGTTGGGAAAGTGTGATGGCAAGAGGAGAAGGGGACGACAGAGGATGAGATGGTTGGACAGTGTCATCAAAGCAACCAAGATGAATTTGACACAACTCTGGGAGGTAGTGGAAGATAGGAGGGCCTGGCGTGCTCTGGTCCATGGGGTCATGAAGAGCCGGACACGACTAAACGACTAAACGAAAAAAAAACATGTTTTCATTGAGGTGAACAGCCGTTCACAGACTGCATAGTTCATTTGGCTGCTTGTGCAGATTCCAGCCACTTCTCTGCACAGCCCAGTTGATCTGCTGCCAAGCAGCAAGGAAAAAATGGCTGCTTCAGCAATGGGAAAGGATAACTGGGCATCTCTGGAGGAGAATGTTTCTCTTAATCTCCATGACGTCCACTTCTATAATAGCTAATCCCTTGCCACTAGAAGTGCTAGTGATTAGAGATGGGGGTATTCTGCAAGTCACTCTTCAACCTTGCAGCAAGGCTCGTCACAGACCGCAGGATCGATAGGAAGGGAGCGCAGAGGCCGCAGCAACAGTGGAAGGTGAGTGGACAGTCTGGCCCCAGGGGGCTGGACCCTTGTTATGTCCACCTGTGCCGGGGTATTTGTATTCATATACAAATACCCCCATCTCTACTAGTGATACATCCAAATTAGTGGGAATCGCATATAGGAGCACTGAGGATTTCACCTCCAACCATGTGTTCTGCTCACACCACCTAAAGCACCCTCTGGGAGATTTACAATGGAATTATGCCATCTAAACGTTGCCCCCCCCCCCTTTCAGCGAGCCAAGTACTCAATTTGGCAATCTTGGAAGGATGGAAGGTTGAGTTAACCTTGAGCCAGTTACTTGAGACCAGGATCAAACTCAGGTTATTAGCAGAGTCTTCACTACAGTACTGTAGTTTAACCACTGAGCCATAAGCCTCCAAAACCCCCTAGATTTTAGCAGGTTAAAGCTTCCTTATTTCTGCTCACTGTAGTGTGTGCTCGCACATATACGCTAATTTGCAATTTCAGCCCAGGTGAAGCTAAATGCAGGCTTCAAGGCCAAAAAAAGCTGTGATTCCTCAGCCTTCACTGTTCTGAACTCCTTGAGAAATGGTAATAAACAGAGGCTGGAAGAAATATTTTCTGGGGCATAGGGGATATATCTCCCCAAATTGGTCAGCTAGCATGACAAAGCTTGATACAGCCTTGCTGATTGGGAAAATCCACTTGCCATCATCCAAAAAATAACTTCATTCCATCTAAAATCAAGCATATATGTAAAGGAGAAGCTAGGTTCAAGTTATCCAAGCAAAGGGTTAGAGATAGGTTTAGGCTGTAAATTAAAGTATTAGTTAAACCCATTTATCTTCAAAATAAATGAAAAAAGACATGAAACAACCCATTAATAATAATTCACCCTGATGCCCTGTATCCTAAAACATTAAAAGTTGCTTCATTAACCGTTCTGTGTGTGTCTTTTCCATGTGCACGCTCTCTCTCTTCATATATCTGATCGCCTCTTATCAGATTTCATTTACACCTTTAACTGTTCTATTTTAGATTAGTATTTTTAGATTAGTATTTCAATTCTTGTCCCCACTGCCTCTGACTTTTTATTCACTTACAGCAATTTAAAGTCCATTTTCCTGTTGATCACAACTCTCCTTTCTGCCAACTTTCTCCTCAGAATTAACATTTATTCATAACCTGTTGATCCAAAAATTTATTCATTGATCATTTACTCTCCTTCTTCAGTTACTGTTACAATACTGGAAATCTCTTTTATCCTCAGTTTTCTCCTGTTAGCAGGAATTATTTAAATTAACAGTCCAGCTGTTTGGGGGTATGTAATGGTGGTGTCTTGAAGCAAAGTTATCAGGGTGAGCCTGGTTGTGAGAAAGTTATGAGGATTAAATGGCAAAGCTACATCAATGCTGCCTTGAGCTAAAGCTTGGGACAGTTGCTTTTTTTACCTTGGAACTAGAGATGGGGATGATCCACCATTTTGGTGAGTCATCCTGCTTGGTGATTCATCAAAGTTCACGAAGCACAAAGCTCCCCCCATGAACCAACGAAGCATGAATTTATTCATCAATTTGTGGGGGTTACTAAAAAAAACCTGACTGACTCGCCCAGCAGCTGATTGGCGGGCTGGTAGGCAGAATGGGGAAGCCATAGGAAGAAAGAGAAGGCTCTTTGTATATGGGACAAATAAAAATAGGGAAATTTTCATCCCTTCCTATTCATGGGGGTCTCTTGAACCCACAAATATGAAGGGACGAACATTCAACAAATCAGCAAATTCTGATGAATATTGTGAATATTGTGTATTCGCGAAGGCTTTCACGGCTGGGATCTAATGGTTGTTGTGGATTTTTTGGGCTCTTTGGCCGTGTTCTGAAGGTTGTTCTTCCTGATGTTTTGCCAGTCTCTATGGCCAGCATCTTCAGAGGACAGAGTGCACAACCAATATTGTGATCCTTTTTGTTTTTTAATTCGTCTCCAATTGGAACTCCTCAGTCCCTCAGCTACTCCACCTGTGGCCTGAACAAAATGAATTGTTTTCACTCATGCCGGTTCCTAGCTTCTTCAGAAGTTGTTCTGATGAACTAAAGTCTTCATCAGAGGCCTTTCTTTTCATTCATCACTAGCCAAGATCCAGTAGTTTGCTATTAGAAATGCACTTTCTCAAGCCCTGTACACTTGTGGCGGGAGCCCTGTTGTGCAGTGGCTAAAGTGCAGTACTGCAGCTGAAATTCTGCTCACAACCTGGGTTCAATCACAGGTCGCTGACTCGAGGTTCAACTCAGCCCTCCCTCCTTCCCTGGTTGGTAAATTGAGTAGCCAGCTTGTTGGAACTTGCATAATTATTGTAAACTGTCCAGAGAGTGTTTTAAGCATTATGGGGTAGTATATAAGCAGCACACTTTGCTTTTTATACTCATGCTTTGAAATATGTGGAATCCATACACACTGAGTGAAATGGATTAACCTCACCCCTTCCATCAACTTTTTAATCTCACAAATGTGACTGTTTGAAGAAGGAGAGACTACTTCATCGGGGTACCTATCATCGGGGTAACCTATCTACTTGAGATAAACCCGGAATTGGGAGAGGGGTGTTAGCTCATTTGGATAAGCTGCCTGGGTACAGCAGCTCCTCTCTGCTCAAGCAGTTCTATTTCTGTTGGGAGAGGAGTGATAGTGTGCTCCCCTCAAACCCAAGTGGGCTCCACATACAATTTAAATGTTTATAATTCAGTTTAATAATTCAGTTTAATTTGTTCATTTAATTTAATGCACTTGATTATGCCACATTTTTCTTATTGTTATTGTCAGTAAACCACCCAGAGTGACCATTACTGAGATGAGAAGTATAAATAAATAAATAAATAAATAAATAAATAAATAAATAAATAAATAAATAAATAAATAAATAAATAAATAAATAAATAAATAAATAAATAAATAAATATTAAAGTGTGACTGAATAGGGCTTGCATGATGTCACTGTGATTGAAAAATCTTTTCCCCAGGGACACTTAATTAGCAGCAATGCATACCATGATGTTATTTCACCATCAAGTAAAATTCTCTCACCTTCTTCACAACTTTCAGTTTATTCTTATGTCTTCAGTTGACTTTATTACTTGATCGCTTTGCAGTCTTCGTTGTTTTCTACTGTATTACTATTTGCAGAGAATCTGCACATTTTATTTGGTTCTGAAAGGTCCTAAGCCCTCCCTGGGAATTTTAATGACGTAAGCAAACCATGAAAATAAATATCGGTCTCAATCCAAAGTTGTGCTAGTGGACACCCACCGGCATAAAGGGTTTTTCATCCCCTCCTCTCCCTTCCCCACCATGCAACTCACACATTGCTCAAAAACCTGCTGGAGAAGATTCCCAGTTCTTCAAACAGGTTTAGAGGCAGGGGGCTGCAGAGGAGGTGGAAGCATCACCTTTTCCTCCTGGTTCTAATGGCAGAAAAAGGTCATCCATAGAACAATGGACGTCCATTATATGTACACACCCAAAGACAAAAATAAAAATGCAATCAAGAAATATGTCTTAAAATTGTGAAATAAGATTTACATGAAATTGCGAGCTTTTTTTAGCCGTGATTCTGCCTGGCTACTGATTATGCTACAGAAATAAATAAATGCAGGTTTTTGTGCCCAGTTTTGTGATTTTGTGTGCACAGTTGTCACAAAAGTATCTTTCGTGAAAACGTTGCAAAGAAAGCTGTCCCCCCCCCATTGTGTAGAACAAAGCCCTATTATTTAATTCACAACTTTACACACACATGAATCTCCATGTACAGTTCTGAAAAGCGCATATTAAAGTTTCCTTGATCGCCCCCCCCCCCATGTTGTTAGATTCCTTCATTAAAATTCTAGTCCTACAGAGTTTAGTGACCTTCTCCACAGGCATCTTATTCAATATTGAAATTGATTTTCTTCACCTTCTCATACAAAGACCCAGGGGCATATACTATTCTCAGCTCTACCTGTGTAAAACTGAAGTAACGCCATTGAAATCTGTGAGAAGAATCCCTGTTTACACTGGTAATTAGAACTGAGTGTGGCCTTTGGAGCAGCCCAGGATGATAAAGGTAAGCCCCAGTGGGATTTTTCTACAAAGTGATACAATAAATAATACGAGCATGAACTACAAACTGGAAAGTTTCTCCTTCCTTTCTCTTCCCTTCTTTTTAAAGTCTTTCTGTGTCTTGCTCATTATTAAAAGCCACATGAAAGCAAAGAGATTAAATACTCCAGGAAGATTTTATGTTGACGGTCAACAGGAAAGCTATATTGGCCAAATAGCACCAAAAGAGCAATATTATTGCTAAAGCTGTAGACATTTTCTTTTAATCCATTGTTTTCAGATAGAAGACTTTTCGAACACAGATTTAAAGGGTGAACTGTTTTGAAAAGAGGGAAAAGCAAAATGAGGATGTGCAAAATCTTTGCAACAAAATTCTTTCAAAATTATTTTGAACATTCACCAGATGGGGAAAAAATCTGAGATTGTTTTGTTCTAATATTCTGTTATCTCTTCAGAAACAATTTATTCTAAATCCAGGTGGAATTTTCACATTGTCTCCCAAAAATAAAAAAAAGAGAAAGTGTTATGATAGGTGAATATTCTCTTAGAAAAAGCTGTGGAAGAAAATGTTAACCAGCTAATAACTTTGCAAAAAAACAAACAACTACTTATCTCAGCAGAGTATCCAAGTAACTTCCCTGTGCTGAAGGAATGGCTTTCATAAATGGAATGAGGAATAGGTAATTCTTTTTCTGTAATTCAGCTCTGTATCAGTATCAGCTCCAGGGGGTTATGGGACCCTCCAGAACAGATGAGGAGGGGATGAGATGCAGGATGAGGAGAGTAGGAAACAATTCCAGGTCACAAATGGAAGCCAACTCACACATTGTTGCATATTGCCTTTTTGACAACACATCAAAATGCCCTCATTATGACAGCAGATTTAGTAATAATCAATAATTTTTCTAACTCTGAAATGTTTGACTGAGCAAACACAAACACACACACACACAAACACATATATCTAAAGGTGCCCTATATCAGAACTTAGGATGGGTTAGATCCAGACTTAGAGCCCAACTATGCAACCAAATACCTTGGGATTTGCCCATAGGACACAAAGGCTGAATTGAATTGGTCCAGCCCTTTTTAACTCACAAACCACTTTTTTTCTCTCTCCTTCCTAGAGGCTACTATTTTTTTCTTGCCAGAAGGATTCAAAAGGGCTTTTTTCTGTATGGATAGAGGAGGCTTGTCTGTAGAGGAGATGGGAAAAAGAGAGGGATCATGAGAGAGGGGGCAGTGAAAGACAATGTGTGAGGAGGGAAGAGAGCAAAAGGCTGGGTGGGTGCACACACAGAGAGAGAGACAGAGACAGAGACAGAGAGAGAGACAAAGAAGCATTGCCAGTACTCACCTCTCTCTGCAAAGCCTCTGATCCCCTAAGCTGATATTTCTTTTTTTAAAAAACAGCTCCCCCACCCCTGCAGTCGCATTTATTCATTCCTTTATTTTTAAATAGTCAGGAAGCTCTTTCAGAGGCAAAATAAGATAAGGAAGTAATTAGGAAAAAGGAATGCTTTTTAAGGCAGTTTCTTTGAACTGGACCACTTACAAGTGCTTCAAATGGAACTGCAAATAGAAGGCTTCTTTCCTCCTCTGCTTCTGTGGCCACTTATATTAGAGAAAACAAATGCCCTGATACAACTTTACAGTGAGAGACAGTGAATAAGTTCACATTTCCCTCACTGTGTAGTCACAACCTAAGTCATACTTAGAGAAAAGCCACTGAAATCAGGGTGACTTCAGCAGGAGTGCAAGGTCTCCACGTGTTGGCCCAAAACTCAAGGAGATGCTATGTTTCTCCTAGTCTTGAGGTAGGGAGACAAATCTCAGGGCAAGCAGTGCTGGAGGAGGAGAAACTGTTATGTTGTTCTGTGTGACCTCATATGTCTTTCATTTATGACATGACTTTGGCTTGACTTTTGACTATTAGATTACCTTCTTCCTGGATAGCATCTCCCTTTGTATACTGACTTAGCCTGACTCTGAGCTCCATGTTCATCATCCTCATGGAGATGGCAGGCTTACCGGTCATACCTCCTAAGTAGGTGGGTACTTCCAAATTGAAACCAATTTATATTTATTTATTTATTTATTTATTTATTTATTTATTTATTTATTTATTTATTTATTTATTTATTTATTTATTTATTAGATTTATATCCTGCCCATCTAGAACGGATCTACTCTGGGCAGTTATGATTTTATCTGCATTTACATTTGCCCCCCATAAGCTCTGTTCGAAATGGATTCACACCTTTTCCTCCCACTAGCATGGCCCTTTATGCCTCTTCAGTCTCTCTCTCTCTCTCTCTCTCTCTCTCTCTCTCACACACACACACACACACACACACACACACACACACACACACACACATAGACACACACGTGTGTGTGTGTGTGTGCGCGCACGCACGTGCACATGCACACTCCTCCTTCTTTAGGAACCTAGGGAAAGCACGTGGCTTCCCTTTTCCCATTGCCCATCACTGATCAAGTCCTCACCTTCTCTCCACCTCCCAGATACCAGCAAAAGCATTCTTAAAGGAACAGAAGCAGTCAAGCTTTTAACAAAGAACCTTGCCAGCATGTGTTCCCTCCCTCCTTCCTTCCTGCACCTCTTCCATCTCCTCTGCTGGTTAACCCAAGGCATCGTTTGCAGCGACAGGGGTGTACATATGCAGAAATGAATGAATTAAATCAAGTTTCACACACGTACTATTTTAAACAACCCTCTAGCAGAACAGTAGTTTAGCTTGTGTTTCACCTACTAAACACATTTCTCTGGCAAAGTAATCCGGACTTGTGTTTGCATAATGGAGCCACTCTTTTAAAGGCAATTTATTTGAAGGTCAATGAGTTTTAAATCATGTTTCTTTTGCCTATGTAATCACGGCCCAAGATAGTTGGGACCTGCATTTCAATAACATCCAAAATACCCTCTTTCTCTTAAACTGAAAACACTTTAGGATTTGTTCCAGATTATTAGGGGCCTTTACAAATTCTGTATCTTTCCCCACATAAATAAAATGCCTTCTCAACATTTCTGTTTCCCTTATGCATTGCCCCTTCCACAGTAGGAAGAAAAAGCAGAGAGAATTTAGAACCAGTGACATGTGAAATAATTGGTTTTACATAAATCACTTAAATGTTCTCACCCAGATTTCTTCTGTTTGAGCAAATTGATAGAATAAAAATAATTTTAAGAATAAGAATAAGAAACTCATTTAGGGGGAGATAAAAACTCCAGAGATGGAGTGCAGATAGTCTGTGGTACAGCAACTCCTAACCTCTGTTTGATTCATGCCAGCTAGGGTTGGGGAAGTGGGTTTAACTTTTCTCTCCTATTTCTCCTCATTTTTTCCTTCTTCTTCTTTTTTTTAAAGACTAGTGGAGATTATCTCCTATTTTGTGTGTTTCCATGTTTATCTGCTGATTTGGCTCTGAAATGCCCCTTTTTGGCCTTCCCCACACAGTATTGTCCCCTTCCTGGATTGCTATCCCCTTCATGGATTGCTGCCTTGTCATGGCGAAGGGACTTGAGTAATTCAAAGAAGCTATGGGTTATGCCATGCAGGGACACCCAAGACGGACAGGTCCTAGTGGAGAGTTCTGACTAAATGCAGTCCACCTGGAGGAGGAACTGGCAAGCCATTCCAGTATCTTTGCCAAGAATACCCCATGAACAGAAACAAAAGGCTAAAAGATGACGCTGGAAGATGAGCCCCTCAGATAAGAATGCATCCAACATGCTACTAAGGAAGAGCGGAAGACAAGTACAAGTAGCTCCAGAGCTAATGAAGTGGTTGGGCCAAAGCTGAAAGGACACTCAGCTGTGGATGCTCCTAGAAGTGAAAGGAAAGTCCAATGCTGCAAAGAAAAATACTGCATAGGAACCTGGAATGTAAGATCTATGAACCTTGGTAAGCTGGATGTGGTCAAACAGGAGATGGCAAGATTTAATATTGACATCCTGGGTGTCAGTGAACTAAAATGGATGGGAATTGGTGAATTCAATTCAGACAATTGCCATATCTACTATTGTAGGCAAGAATCCTGTAGACGAAATGGAGTAGCCCTCATAGTCAACAAAAGAGTGGGAAAAACTTTCCTGGGATACAATCTGAAAAATGATATAAGGATTTCAATACGAATCTAAGGCAGACCTTTCAACATCACAGTAATCCAAGTTTATGCACCAACCACCAATGCTGAAGAGGCTGAAATTGACTAATTCTATGAAGACTTACAACACCTTCTAGGACTGACACCAAAGAAAGATGTTCTTGCCATTATAGGGGACTGGAATGCTAAAGTAGGGAGACAAGAGATAAAAGGAACAACAGGTAAATTTGGCATTGGAGAAAGCCAGAGAGTTCCAGAAAAACATCTACTTCTGCTTCATTGACTGTGCAAAAGCCTTTGACAGTGTGGACTACAACAAACTATGGCAAGTTCTTAAAGAAATGGGAGTGCCTGACCAGCTTATTTATCTCTTGAGAAATATATATGTGGGACAGGAAGCAACAGTTAGAACTGAATATGGAAAAAATGGTTCAAAATTGGGAAAGGTGTACGACAAGGCTGTATATTTTCTTCCTGCTTATTTAACATTTATGCAGAATACATCATGCAAAAGGCTGGACGAGGAATCCCAAAATGGAATTAAGATTGTCGGAAGAAATATCAACAACCTTAAATATGCAGATGATACCACTCTGCTGGCAGAAAGTGAGGAGGAATTAAAGAACCTCTTAATGGGGGTGAAAGAGGAGAGCACCAAAAATGGTCTGAAGCTCAACATCATCAAAGCTAAGATCATGGCCACAGGTCCCATCACCTCCTGGCAAATAGAAGGGGAAGATATGGAGGCAGTGACAGGTTTTACTTTCTTGGGCTCCATGATCACTGCAGATGGTGACAGCAGCCACAAAATTAAAAGGTGCCTGCTTTTTGGGAGGAAAGCAATGACAAACCTAGACAGCATCTTAAAAAGCAGAGACATCACCTTGCCAACAAAGGTCCACATAGTCAAAGCTATGGTATTCCATATGATGTATGGAAATGAGAGCTGGACCATAAAGAAGGCTGACTGCAGAATAATTTATGCTTTTGATTTATGGTGCTGAAGGAAGCTCTTGAGAGTCCCCTGGACTGCAAGGAAAACAAACCTATCCATTCTAAAGGTAATCAACCCTGAGTGCTCACTGGAAGGACAGATCCTGAAGCTGAGGCTACAATACTTTGGCCATCTCATGAGAAGAGAAGACTCCCTGGAAAAGACCCTGATGTTAGGAAAGTGTGAAGGGAAGAGGAGAAGGGGACGACAGAGGACGAGATGATTGGACAGTGTCATCAAAGCTACTGACATATATTTGACCACACTCTGGGAGACCGTGGAAGACAGGAGGGCCTGGGGTGCTCTGGTCCATGGATTCACGAAGAGTCGGACATGACTTAACGACTAAACAACCCACAGTATTGTGTTCTCCCTTTTGATAGTACAGCAAAATGGTCTCTTTGTGACATGAGAGCAATCAGCAGCAGAGTGGCTGCTACATCACCACCAGCCAAAAATCAGCACTCATAGAACTTCCTCTCTGTGGCACAGATTTCCTTCTTTGTGGGTGAAGAGGAAGGACTACAATATTCAATGCTTCCTGGGACACCTTTACAGTTACTACAGAGTTTCAGCCTTTTAGTGCTGGCAGAGCCATTCCTACCAGTAGGCACCATGAGGTGATCACAGCAATTGTCGCAGGGAGGAAGAGGGGCATTTGTGGGTGTCTTATTTCATTCTCCTTATATGCCAAAATAACTTGGTGAGATTGAGGTAATATATTTCTTGGTTTGGGAGTGCTTGCTGTTCTTTTCTGTGAAGCAAAATCTCATGGGCCATTTTTCAGGGATGAGGACTATTCACTTTTCTCTGACAGGCAAGTTATCTTCAAAGGTTTTATGAATGGAAGGCAAGTTGCAGCAAGACTTTCTTTGTACTTTCCTCTCACGCATATCTTCCTGGACCCCCTTCAAATCCTTTCCAGAGGGACAGGGAGACTTGTGTTGCAAGATATGTGAGGGAGGAACTGGCCAAAATTAGGGTGCAATTTCTGCACTAGTGGAGCTTCTACAGCTTTCCACTGGATTATAGCTAATTTGCCACTCTTGTCACTGCTGTCACCACCCACTGAGATCATCCAGTGTCCATAGATAGCTATGAGAGGGGCCATGTCCCCCACCAACTAGTTGCACACCCCTGGTGTAGACATGATAGTCAGGAATCAGTGCCTCTCTTGCATGAGCCTTTCCTTTCTTTTTGTTGGTAGGAAAGCTGGAAAAAACTCTTCCATTCATATAACTCTGTATGCAATGACCAGTCAGCAAGAAATACAACTTTTGCTTTTGCTTCTTCAGCAAATACAAACAAATGCCTTCTTCAAAATGTGCAATGGGCCTATTTTGATTCAGGTATAGAGTATGATTTATTTGAACACCTATGATAGCCTTGATCCCCATTCATCTTGAGGCTGGACAGAGACAGATGAATGACTCTCTAGTTTTCATTTCTTCAATTAAGAAACTACATCTCAGATCTGGAAGATTTTTTTAATATAAATATGTTCAATTTTTCTTTCTTTCCTTCTTTTTAGTTTTGTTGGCTCTCTTTTAATAAAAATGATGAAGCTTCACTCATGTCATTTGGAAGGAATGGATTGCCTTTCTAAAAAATTCCAGTGGAGCCATTGTTCATATGTTAATACTTTCTTTCACACAGTATAAATAACTTATTTCTTATTTTCAAAATCTTCTATTATTTTGCACTATAGAATCACCCAGACTAAGGGAGGAACAGCTTTATCATTGGAAGATGGAGTGACAAGCCAACTTGCAAGTTCCAACTCTGCAATGGGTAACTTGCAGTCTTTTCAGCTTAACCAAATGCCTACTAAGCTGCCCTAATAAAATGTTATCATTCTACATATAACCTGAAATCTCATGAGGTAGCATGGGATTTAAAAAAGAAATGCAATTTATTTTACTTGCTACAAAAACCAGTGGACAACATTGCATCAGCACAATATAAACCACTTTCACTTATTATCTACTTGGAAAGGTATGCTAGTTACAAAATGTACCCACTCCTACCCGTTTTGAAAAGCCTTTTAACAAAGAACATGTCCAGATGTGGAGAACCAACAAAATCTCCTCATGATTCACCCCAGTGATAAACAGATGCCCATGAAAGCCTGGATAGACTCATCCAAAGATATGGACTGGCCCTGCTTGAGTTTCTCTTCTTAAGAACTGTCCAGTCCCCAGATAAATACTTCTGCGGAGGAAATTTCCTTTGTATTCTATTGGACAGCAAGCCAGTGAGATCGACAGCAGTTTGCCAGGAACTTCCAAGGATATCTTTCTCTTGGGTCTTTGCTGCTTCATTTGTTACGTATAGGTCAAGTGAAATTGGGTCCTTTTAAGGAGAAAAGCAGGGTAAAAATATTTTAAATAAAATAATAATAAATAATAATTGTGTGGAGAAGTTTGGGGAATAGAGAGAAATGTCTGGACCTCAATGCACAGTTATCCTATTGGTTCCATACGCAGGCCACCTGTTTTGTGGGCCTTGTGGCACAGAGGTTAAACTGCAGCACTGCAGTCAAGACTATGCTTATGACCTGAGTTTGATCCCAACAGCTCAAGTAGCTGGCTTGAGGCTGACTCAGTCTTCCATCCTTCCAAAGTCAGTAAATTAAGTACCCAGCTCGCTCGGAGAAGGCAATATGTAGCCTTCATACTTAAAATTGTAAACCACCCAGAAAGTACTTTGAGCACTATGGGTAGTATATAAGCAGCACACTTTTACTTTCTTTGATTTGTGTTTCCTTCTGCTTAAAGATTGATTGATTGATTGATTGATTGATTGATTGATTGATTGATTGATTGATTGATTGATTGATTGATTGATTGATTGATTTCATTTCATTTCATTTCATTTCATTTCATTTTTAATACTGCCCATCTGCCCAAAGGCCACTCTGGGCAGTTTACAACATATAAAGAAAAGCTGCTGGAGGCAGTTTACATGCTCAGGTTGGATAGATTCATGCCCTTTCAGCAACAAATACCTATAGGTACATGCACAGCAAATGTTGGTGCTTCACAAAATTTGACACCCTGGGCCACCCCACCTCAATCGTAGTTCTTGCAACTTGGCAAACTTATTTGTACGATAACTGTTGTTGTAAGCCGCCCAGAGACCTGTGGGTAGAGTGGGCAACATAACAAGTGAAATAAATAAAATAAATAAACTGCTTGATTATTTCAAAAATATGACCAACGGTATATATTGCAATAAATATGGCCTCATCCATTCACCAAAGGGCATAGGAGAAACATACTAACATGATTAAACAGCAGAAAGGAAGTTTTGAAGAAGAGGCGGGTTGGGGCCCGTATTATCTCACCTGCAATCTAAGAAATGGTGGTAGCACCATCTCCAAAGAAGAAATATACAAAAAGGGTCATATAACTTGCCCTGTCTTGATAGTGCAGATGTGCTGATTAACATAAGGGATATCCATGCACAGAAGATTGGTGGGTCTACATGTATCTGTGAAGATTCTCAGTCATGCAGGTGAGGTCATCTGGAAGTTGCGTCATGGCAACTGGACTTATTTCTTATTAAATTGAAATGTTTCATTACTCATTCAAGACTGAAGAAGCTACTTGGATGAGTAGCGAACATTTCAACCCAATAAGAAAGAAGTCCAGTTACCATGACGCAATTTCCAGGTGGGACTACATGGTTTGACCCATGTCTGAGATTGCATAGGTATCTGGCTGTGACCATGAATATCTGCAAGAAGGAAGCATACATACACAGAGCTCTGTGCACTCAGACTTCCACACAATCAGGGATTGCAAACCTGCAGTATTGTGTAGAAACATGTGTACATCTCTCTCTCTCTCTGTGAGAGCTTTTCCCATGTGGCTATATATTCTTGAGTTGTAGAAGATGTTAAAAGCAAGTCTCCTGTGTAGATTTCTAGCCTTTGACACAGCCATTTCATTTGTGAGTAAAGTTGCTATGGAGGTGAGCATAAATGCACTGAACAACACATTAGAATGATTACATTCTACAAACCCTGATATTGCAAGTTGCTGGAAAGGGAATGTTCAGTGACCTATGAAGCTGTGTAGAGACAAGCATGGAAAAAATGCCCCTAGTTCTACCCTTATCATTATGGGAGGCGCATTTAAATTCTTTTGTTTCAGAAGACCAAGATCTCTTGTAGCATTAAGATGTCAGACCTGGAGAAGTAGCTGATGCGTGGATCATCCTTCTTCTTTGAATTCCATTCTGCAGTATTTGAAGAGAGAACAACAACATTCCTGAGATGGTAAATGTCAACCAGTGTGCTCATGAGAAGACAGAGAGCTATATATGGCTCAGTTGGCAGGGTCTTCCAGAAAGTGAAGAGGTTGGGCCACCATGTTGAATTAAGGGAGAACAATCAAGGGATAAATTGAAATGGTGTGAGTTAAAGCATAAGCTCCTTTAGATAAATTGGCATTTGAATGGGGCTTGTGTCACTAGACTTGTGTCACTAGACTGTAATTGTCAAAAGCAATCAGCTCAGCAAAGTGGATGTCCCTCTGTAGCAGTGGGTTCCATAGCAAACAAGTGTTTTCACTCAATACCAAGATTTGGTTGCAAGGCTCATCATGGACTCAGAATCCTTTCTACGTGTGGAGACCTCTTCACAAAATTATAGCTGGAAAAAATATAATAAGATAAGCAGCAGGCTTAATCTTTAATGCCTAGAATCATAGGGTCTCTTGCTATGCTCCCCACCAAGTAGAAGGCTAGCCCAAGACTTTTGCTGCCTTGCAAGTTAAGATATATAGTATTGAAGCCACTGGCATATGAGGCAGAAAAACCCACAAACAGCTCATTGGCAGTAAAAATACAAAACACAACTAATAATTGGAAAATTGAGATTTTTGTTGCTTGTTTGGAATATTCAAACTCTGCAATCTAACATTATCTAATAGTATTGCTGATCCTGATCCCACTTGTGTTTTTATTTGACTCCAAAAAACGATTATTAGTCTTCTTTGTTGTGGGGAAAAGTAAAAAGATAAATTTGGGGAACTGTTGCAATGAACAAACCCTTCACATTTGACACTTGGTAGCCCTGTGCCTCTGACAGAGACCTTGAAGATGTCTCGGGATCAAACTAAACATTATAGATGGCACATCATTACGAGAGGGAGTTCCTTAATTACCGAAAGATATCAGATTGATACAGCAAGAGCACTTCACATCTCCAGTAGTTTACAAATCAGCATGCTTAGTTTTATGATTGGCCATTGAAAAATAATCACAGAGCAGTCTAAGTCTGCCAAAATTACATCTTTGGTACACAAATGTGAGCTCATCTTCTAATATGTCCTATCTGTAATACTGATTTGACTCTCAAAATCCAGATATATGTTCTAATCTACTTAGTCTGGTGGTTATGAAATATAGAAACCTTCCACACCAAATTATCCTGACATTGAGACATTAAATCAGGTTCTGGTAGTCTGACTTATACCCCAAATTTCCTTGAAATTTAGAAAGAGGGTGACATAGAGGAAAACACAAGACACATAATTGCTGTTAGGAACTGATTGCTGGTTTAAATTATCCTTTTGTGCATGCCTGGTTGGGCCCATCAACCTATTAGGACATTAACAGGGTCTTAGTATTTGGCATTACTAATTTTTTAACGGGACCAAAGATATGCCTGGCCATAAAACTGAGACATTTGTAGAATGTTAATTCAACCCCAGTGAGCTATTTTCAAAAAGTATTTTCCTGTGCGTGAGACGTTTCAACATTTTATCAATCAAAGCAAAATGCCTCTAAAATGCCAGGGTGTTTTTTGCTAATTGAACAAATACAATTCTTCTGGATTTTTTCCTGTCACCTTTCCCCTCCGTTATGATTTGTCAGGGCTTAGAGGATAGAACATTTGCTATAGCAAGCCTAGGGATGTCTTCCAGGGGTACTGCCCACATTATTTGAGGGCATATCTGCATCATATTTATACATGGCTATACCCAATGGAATAGGAACAGTCATCTTTTTCAGAGAGTTGATCAGGTTGTACGCAAATGCTTGTAACCAACACACAGCTGGAGATATTTATCTACAAATATTTATACACCACTTAATATCTGAAGGTTTCAAAGCATGGTGCAATAATAAAACATTCAATGTAAAACAATATGTAATGATCTAGGGATTAAATATTATGTTATCAATAAAATAGGTGGTAAGGCTCAAACCTTTCACAAGCATACCAGAAAGATTTGGAAAAATAAACATCCTCCGCCCAAAACCTGTTTGGGGATGGACAAAGTTAGAGCAGACCCTAGGAAGAAAAGTATGCAGTCCTTTCTCCACCAGCTGTTTCTTGGCTCCAGATTGACTCCTTCCAGCACCTTGAACCCTGCAGGGTTCCAAAAGAGTGTTCTGCCCCATACTTAGAAGAAATCAGTGTGCTGTGCTGTCCCAGTAGACAATATAACTCCTGTTTCTGCCTAGAGGTGTTGGCTTTATTGAAGGAATTGTTGTTAGAGAGAGAGAGAGAGAGAGACGTATATTGGATAGAAAGTTAGACAATGACTCAGGAAAGCTGGGTTCAGTCCCTGGTGGGTCATGGAAACTCATTAGTGGGTAGCGGTCATGAAGTACTCCTTCAGTATCTCACATAGCTTGTACGACAATTCCAAGATCCTTCTCGCTCGTAGTTTTGCTGAGCCATGTTTCCCCCATCTTGTAACTGTGCAATTGTTTTCTTTTTCCGAGGTGCAGTGCTTTGTACTTATCCCTGTTGAAATTCATTCTGTTGTTTTTGGCCCAGTGCTCCATCCTATCAAGGTCATTTTGAATTTTTTTTTCTGTCTTCTAGGACATTTTGTATCACCTCCAAATTTGACATTGGGACGTGGTGGTGCTGCGGGCTAAACTGCAGAAGCCTGTGCTGCAGGGTCAGAAGACCAAGCAGTCGTAAGATCGAATCCATGCGACGGAGTGAGCGCCCGTCACTTGTCCCAGCTCCCGCCAACCTAGCGGTTCGAAAGCATGCAAATGCAAGTAGATAAATAGGGACCACCTCGGTGGGAAGGTAACAGCGTTCTGTGTCTAAGTCGCACTGGCCATGTGACCATGGAAGATTGTCTTCAGACAAAACGCTGGCTCTATGGCTTGGAAATGGGGATGAGCACCACCCCCTAGAGTCGCACATGACTGGACAAAAATTGTCAAGGGGAACCTTTACCTTTACCAAATTTGACAACATTTCCTGCACTCCCTCATCCAAGTCATTAATACAAATATTGATGAGCACCGGGCCCAGGGCTGAGCCTTGGGGTACCCAAGATTGTATTATCTCCTACCAATTGGAGAAGGACCCATTATATCCCATCTTTTCTCCATTGGGCTCAAGGTGAAATACACAGAACTCCTATACATTTTTTTTCTGCACCGCAATTCTGTGAGGTAGGTCTGAATGAGACTGTAACTGAGGCAAGTTTGCCCAGTTAGTTTCATGGCTGAGTAGGAATCTGAGTCCTAGCCCAGTATTCTAACTGCTCTACCTGAATGACACATGGGGACCACATTGCCTGCATGGCTAAGACAAAAAGGAGAGATGAAAGTAAGCAATGTCCAATCTAAGAATATCAGTCTACTTTTGTGGAAGCAATGGAACTGATAATACAAGGAGAGGATGCTTCAAGGAACCTTGGCTACCTCTCTCCAGTCCTGCTGCCCTCTGTAGACTCACAGTTGCTAGTACAAGCATGGTTGCACCTTCCAGCACTTCCAATAAGAATAGTCTGATGCTTATGTACTTTGGAGGAAATGTACAACTGAATAAGCCTGAAGCATAAGAAAAAAAGGGGAGTGTTGCCAGTTGGATGTCATAACACAAAGGAAGCATGCCACAGAAGACAGAATGGGCTAGCTTCCAGTGAAGCCATTCCGCACACTCCTCTTCACAATCCGAGCCTTCAGAATTGCATTCATTTTTCCTTCCTTCCTTCCTCCATTTCTCACTTGATGTCACAGGTGAAGAAGAGTAAGTCCTGCTTTTCCCTTATGTGGAAATATTGCTCCAGTGACATTCAGAAGTCAAGTTTTTCCATTCTAATATTTCATTCGGAAGCTGAGATATCTTTCAAGCTTTGTGAGATCTTATCTGTACAAACTGAAAAAAGTTCCTGTGACAAACCCAGACCTACTGGGATATGTCACACAGTTACACTAAGCTGCCACCAACCATTCCCTTTAAGAAGTCACACAGACCAGGGATGGATTTTTAAACAATAAAAAGAATAAGGTTTATTTTAAATACACACAGGGAAAAATAAACAATCAGGTGAATAAGATAAAGTAACGTGGCTTATTCTCACTCATACAAGCATACAGTTTGGTTCACCCAGAACCCTTTAACTTAAAGCACAGACCCTGAACCTATCAGTTCTGGCTAACCAACAGACACCTGAACCTATCAGGTTGGTACTCTGACACACAGTAGTACCCTGTCTGACACTCAGACTCCCACAACAGCTTCTTCTTCCCAGCTGCTGCTTCGTCACAACCCAGTGTCTCTCAGCATCTCACAGTGTGATAAACTCTCCACACACGCTTCACATATTTATACAGTACAGCCCCTCCTCCTGATGTCCCGCCTTCCACTCCCCATAGGATGGAACTTTCCCTCCAAACCCATGACAGACAGGTAACATCAGTGCTGTATGTAACACCTCCCCTCTTTATAAGTTGTTTTGTAGGGGGAAAGCTAACGTGCTTTTCACCAAAAAACAACCTTGATAAAACACACAACAACAGTTATACATACCATATTATACTTACTCATACTTACATTCTAAGTTAAACATTTACCATTTACATTACATCAATTTACCTTTATTCATACAAACCAAATTCAAAACCAGGTACATTAACTTTTTGTCATCATTATATACACATAGTCCATGTTCTTTCGCCGTCTTCATTCTTCAGGTCTTCTTGATAAGGCGTCAGCAACACAGTTCACTGACCCTCTGACCACCTTCACTTCAAAGTCATAGTCCTGTAGGTTTAAAGCCCACCTCATAAGTTTGCTATTGTGGGTTCTCATTGTCTTTAACCATTGCAATGGTGAATGGTCAGTACACAGAATAAAATGTCTTCCCCAGATGTAAGGCTTGGCCTTCTGGATCGCGTAGACTATGGCCAAACACTCCTTCTCCACGGTTGCCAAATGTCTCTCACCTTTTTGAAGTTTCCTACTCAGGTAGGACACTGGATGCTGGTCACCATTCTCATCCTCCTGGCACAGAACTGCTCCTACCCCGCTGTTAGACGCATCGGTGTAGATGATGAACTCCCGGTCGAAGTCTGGAGCACGCAGGACAGGATAGTTGATTAACGCCTCCTTCAACCTCTGGAACGCCGCCTCACAGTCGCTGGTCCACGGGATGCGGTCATCAGCCTTCTTCCTCGTCAGATCGGTCAGCGGAGCCGCAATCTCGCTAAACCTCGGGATGAACTTTCTGTAGTAGCCCACCAACCCAAGAAATGATTTGACCTTTTTCTTGGTGTTGGGTCGAGGCCAATCACGAACAGCTTCTATTTTGGCCTCCAGGGGTTTTATCATTCCTCCCCCTACCATGTGACCCAAGTATTTTATCTCTGGGCTACCCAGCTGACACTTGCTGGCCTTTACTGTTAGCCCTGCTGCACTTAACCTCTGCAGCACTAACTCCAGGTGTATCAGGTGATCTTCCCAGGTATTACTGAAGATCCCTATGTCGTCAATATAGGCCACTGTAAAGTCACTGAGCCCTGCCAAGGTCTGGTCCATCAGCCTTTGGAATGTGGCTGGTGCATTTCTGAGACCAAAGCTCAGGACTCGAAACTCATAGAGACCAAAAGGGCTGCAAAAGGCAGTCTTTTCTTGATCCCTGGGATCAATTCTTAATTGCCAATATCCCTTTACCAGGTCCAATGATGAGATGAACCGACAACCCCCTATGGTTTCAATCAGGTTGTCTAGCCTGGGCATTGGGTAGGCATCAGGAGTGGTTACACGGTTTAATTTCCTGTAATCGACACAAAACCTAATGCTCCCATCAGGCTTGTCCACAAGGACTATCGGAGAGGACCAAGGACTAGAAGAGGGGACGATTATGTTCTCCCTCAGCATCTCGTCCAGCTCCTTCCGCACCTTGTCCCTATAGGGTCCCGTTACTCGGTATGGGGATACTGCCTGCGGGGGTGCATCCCCTGTGTGGATCCGATGCATCACTCCCTTCACTATCCCCGGCTTGTTGGAAAACACCTGTTGATATTTACTAAGCAGCATTTTTAGTTCTTGCTGCTGGTCTTTGGTGAGTGCAGGACTGATCTTTACCTCCTCTGGGTTGTATTTTACTTCCCCTCTACCCTCCCAGAAGGGTAATTCAGCTTCCTCACTCTCAGCTGCTTTTATCGCGAATAAAACCCTCTGTTCCCCTCTGTAGTAGGGTTTTAGGGCATTCACATGAACCACCCTCCTTGCTTGGTTCTCCTCCTGCTCTATTAGGTAGTTCAGGTCTGACATCTTGGAAATGACCCTATATGGTCCTGCCCATTTGAGCTGCAGTTTATTCTCTCTGCAGGGCCTAAGCCAAAGCACTTCCTCCCCTGGGTCAAAGTGTCTCTCTCTAGCTTTGTGGTCATACCATGTTTTCTGTCTGACCTTCTGAGCTTGCAGGTTTTCTGCTGCCAGCTCTAGATTTCTCTTTAGGTCATTCATCAAGGTGTCTATGTATGTCACAACGTCTTGTGGGTCATCCTGGGTGATCTGCTCCCAATTTTGTTTGATCAAATCAAGGGGCCCTTTCACCCTTCTCCCAAATAAAAGTTCAAACGGACTGAACCCGGTACTGGCTTGTGGCACTGATCGATAAGCAAACAAAAGGGATTGCAGCTTCTGGTCCCAATTGTTTGGATTCTCTGCCAAGTAAGCCCTAATCATGCGCATTAGAGTCCCATTGAACTTCTCAGTTAACCCATTACTTTCAGGATGATAGGCAGTGGTTTCCTTGTGCTTTATTCCACAGATTTGCCATAAGCGTTTCATAAGCTTTGACGTGAACGATGCGCCCAAATCTGTGATTATCTCTGAGGCAAATCCCATCCTGGACATATACCCCACCAAAGCATCGGCCACTGTGTTAGTTTCAATGTTAGTCAAGGGTATGGCTTCAGGATACCTTGTGGCATGGTCCACAATTGTTAGGATGAACCTGTTCCCCCTCTTTGTGGCCTTGGGCAAAGGTCCCACAATATCCACCCCTATGCATTTGAACGGAGTGTCAATCACAGGCAAAGGGCACAACTTTGCTTTGGTCCTGTCGCGGTTATTCCCCTGCCTTTGACACACATCACATTGTTTACAGAACTCCCTGATCTGCTTCCCTATGTCAGGCCAGTAGAAATTCTGTGTGATTCTCTGCTGTGTTTTGTTCACTCCTAAGTGTGCAGCAAACATGTCCGAGTGCCCCCTTTGTAAGATCATGGGGCGATACTTTTCAGGTACCACCAGCTGACTTCTGATCCCATCTCCCCCTTTTGAGATATTCCTCAGGGTTTCTCTATATAAAATCCCCTTTTTCTCCAGAAATCTCACTGGGGTTTCAGGTGTTAGCTGGGCGTCAGTCACCTGTTCAAAACACCTTTGGAGAGTGGCGTCTGCCTTTTGCTCCTGTCCAAATCTGCTGTCTGTGGTTAAGGTTTCCACCACAGCTTCTGAACTCCCCTCTGCTTCCGCCTCTGGCTCATCATTACCCCCCTGAACTGTCCCTGTGGTGGCTTGTGAGCGTGTAATCACTAGCACCCGTTTCACATGTTCAGCCAGGTCATTTCCCACGAGCACGGCTGCTGGCAGAGTCGATGAAATCGCTAGCCGCCAAGCTCCCCTCCAGCCTTGAAAGTTGACAGGTACCTCTGCTACTGGCAGAGAGATTACCTGCCCCTCAATCCCTGCCACCTTCATGCTCTCATTTGGGATTATATACTCCCTAGGAATGATATCTGGATGGCACAGGGTTACCTGGGAACAAGTGTCCCGCAGCCCCCTATACTGACGGTCAAGTATTCCTACGTCCACCCCGGCTGTCTCAAACAACTGAGAATCTGTTTTTATCAGCAAGCAGCGCTTTACCTCCACAAGAGGACCATTTTCCTCAGCCTGATCAGCAGAGGTAGCTGTTCCAGACTGAGTAGCCATGGCAACAGGCTCCCTCAGTGACACTGAGCCTTGCTCTTTCTGGACACAGAACACAGCTTTTGGCTTGGTCCCACTAGAATTCTGAGGCACCATTCCTTTTAGCTGCTTTAATTTCTCACACTCTGAGATTAGATGACCCTTTCCCTGACAGAAATAGCATTTTCTGGTGTATTTTGATTCTCTCTCATCTTGTTTTGGTTTTCCCTCCAAAATCTGAGGTCTTGGTTTCATGTCTGAGGGCTTCCCTTCACCATGGGCCCCTCCCCCTTGCTGGTTTTTCCCTGGTCCCTGAGAGTACTTGCTGTAGGTTTCTTTGGGTTTACCCACAGATTTCCCCTCACCCAAGGGCTTTCTTATTTGGGAAATAAAATCTGCGATCTCTGCGGCTGCTGCCACAGATTTCGGTTTCCTTTCCCTCACCTGGAACTTCAATTCCCCATGCAGGACTGAATAGAACTGTTCCAGGGCTATCAAGTCTTTAAGCTGCTCATAGGTCTCTGTTCCTTCCTGCGATAGCCATTTCTCAAGCAGCCTCACCAATTGGGCCCCCACTTGGGTAAAAGTCTGTTCTGGTTTCTTGGTTAGGGACCTGAATCTTTGTCTCAGCTGCTCTGCATTTATCCCATGTCTGGCAAACACCAGTTTTTTAAACTCTGCAAAATCTTTCATCAGTTCCTCAGGCATCTCGGCACAAACCTCAGCCAGGCTACCACTGATTAAAGACCGCATGATGGTCATCTTCTCAGTTTCCCTCACTGAGAAGTCCACAAACGCTCTTTCCACTAGGGAAAAGAACACCTCAGGACAATCTCCCTTGTGGTACACAGGGAATTTCTTCAGGTCAGCTTTAGACAATTGGCCTCCCTCAGAATCCCTATTGTTATTATTGTTCTGGTTCATCAGTTCCAGTTTTCTTAATTCAAACGCCATTTTCTCTCTCTCCAATGCCAATTCAAATTGTCTCTGTTTCTCCCTTTCCTCCCTCCTTTCTCTCTCTAATCTTTCTTCTCTTTCCCTTTCCTCCATTTCAAATTGCCTCATCCTCAGTTCATGCTGTTGGGCTATGAGCAATTTTCTAAGTTCTGGGTTCTGCTCTCCTGTGCTGTCACCTTGCACTGAGCCAAATTCATCCTCAGAACCTTGGTCAATCTGGGGGTCTTTCACTTCACTCATTTCGGCCATCTGGCTTCGAGTCAAGGGCATAATCCCCCCCTCAGAACAGGCTGCTTTAAAAAGTCAAGCCTCAAAATAAAACGACCACTTTTTTCCTTTTTGCCTCAGAACCAGCTTTCCCTAGGCTGCTGTTCTTCAGCACTTAACTTGCAACAGTATCGAGTCAGAGCCTACCCCCCTCTGCTGGGCCTCTCAGCTGGCAAGCTAGCTCGCTGTTGCTACGCAGTTTTGCCTCAGCTTTTTCCCGCCAAAACTAGGCTGCCTCAGAGCACCTTAATCTAAGTCTCCCCAGTTGGCACGTTCTTCTACTAGCGCACCTCCCCGTGAGGTACACCTAGAAGATTACCTACGCGCCTCAGCCTGTCCCTGACTAGACCCTCCTTGCTCTGGGCACACTTGCCAAGGCTTTGCTGGACCGCTGGACAACTGGACCAGTCGTATCCCACCGCTGCCACCAATCAATGTGACAAACCCAGACCTACTGGGATATGTCACACAGTTACACTAAGCTGCCACCAACCATTCCCTTTAAGAAGTCACACAGACCAGGGATGGATTTTTAAACAATAAAAAGAATAAGGTTTATTTTAAATACACACAGGGAAAAATAAACAATCAGGTGAATAAGATAAAGTAACGTGGCTTATTCTCACTCATACAAGCATACAGTTTGGTTCACCCAGAACCCTTTAACTTAAAGCACAGACCCTGAACCTATCAGTTCTGGCTAACCAACAGACACCTGAACCTATCAGGTTGGTACTCTGACACACAGTAGTACCCTGTCTGACACTCAGACTCCCACAACAGCTTCTTCTTCCCAGCTGCTGCTTCGTCACAACCCAGTGTCTCTCAGCATCTCACAGTGTGATAAACTCTCCACACACGCTTCACATATTTATACAGTACAGCCCCTCCTCCTGATGTCCCGCCTTCCACTCCCCATAGGATGGAACTTTCCCTCCAAACCCATGACAGACAGGTAACATCAGTGCTGTATGTAACAGTTCCCTCTCAAATGATGGAGAAAGATGGCAGTCTTTCAAGCAATCAATCAGCAAACGTTTCTCTCTTTTTTTGCTGAATTGCAAACCAGAATTGGACTGATATGGATGCGAGGAGAGAAACTGTGTTGGTACCCAACTTTTTTTAAAAAAAGAAATTTTATCATTAACCATTTTCTGCTCCCTTTCTAGTTCTTTCTTTGCCTCTTCTCAGGGCCAGCCCAACACCCAAAACTGTGTCATCTCCTGCTCCCTCCCCCAACATTTGCCAAGCACAAGCTGTAACACATACAGGACAATGTGAAGTGGATTCTCAGTGACCTTGGTCACTGCACACGATGCAAGCCCTGATGTGATTCAAAAATGGTGGCAATGTGCACTTTTTAAAACTGCACTAGGGTTTCGGTCACTGCCAGTCAGTGTTGGGGGAGCTTCCTGACAGCATCAAGATCAGAGTAGGACCTGTGGCAAAAAAGGAGCCACTGGAGCTGCCCCTCAGGCAAGAACAGTGTTGCTGCCTGGCTGATCCAGGGGGCCATCCCACTATCTTGGCGCTTGCTGACTAGCAATGTCATTCTCGCTGGGGAGGGCAGCTTCAGCAGCTTAGTTTTCACCACATGTCAAGTGAGCAACCTGCTGCCCTGATCTTACCCTGTCAACAGGAGCAGGAAGCCTCCCAACTCTGGCTGGCTGTTCCATGTCCTGCTTTAAGGCGAGGAACTGCATTAAAGTTGGATGTATAAAACAGGGGAGTCCACACCTGTTTTCAGATAACCCACATTAAAAAGCTCACTGCAGGTTATCTGAAACATGTAGCTTGGACATTAGAGGCCATCCCTTATCTCATTGTGCAAGAATCCTGATAAACTTAGACAAATGCAGATAAATCTTATTCTCTAAATCCAGTCAGAAATGCTCCCACCATTTCCACATGCAACTGAAAAGCCCAAACAATCATCAATGTAATATAACCATCAATGTAGTCAAAGAATATTTTATTCTTAAACCACATATAGCTGTGTCATTTTTTTATTGCACAGCTCCTGTTTAATCTTATAGACTCATCACTCATACTGAAATGCCCCACAGACGCTTGAGGCTCTCCCATTCAGATTACAGTGGTTCACAAACTTTTTTGACACACAGCTTGATTTACTTGCTGACCACTGACTGTTGTTTAGTCATTAAGTTGTGTCCGGCTCTCTGTGGTCCCATGGACCAGAGCACGCCAGGCCCTTCTGCCTTCCACTGCTTCAATGACACTATCCATCCATCTCATCCTCTGCCATCCCCTTCTCCTCTTGCCTTCAAACTTTCCCAACATCAGGATCTTTTCGAGGGAATCTTCTCTTCTCATAAGATGGCCAGAGTATTGGAGCCTCAGCTTCAGGATCTGTCCTTCCAGTGAGCACTCGGGGTTGATTTCCTTCAGAACGGATAGGTTTGTTCTCCTAGCAGTCCAGGGGACTCTCGAGAGCCTCCTCCAGCACCACAATTCAAAAGCATCAATTCTTTACTGGTCAGCCTTCTTTATGGTCCAGCTCTCACTTCCATACATTGCTACTGGAAAAACCTTTGACTATGTGGACCTTTGTCAGCAAGGTGATGTCTCTGCTTTTTAAGATGCTGTCGAGGTTTGTTTTCGCTTTCCTCTCAAGAAGCCGGCATCTTTTAATTTTGTGACTGCTGTCACCATCTGCAGTGATCATGGAGCCCAAAAAAGTAAATCTGTTACTGCCTCCATATCTTCCCCTTCTATTTGCCAGGAGGTGATGGGACCAGTGGCCATGATCTTAGGTTTTTTTATGTTGAGCTTCAGACCATTTTTTGTGCTCTCCTCTTTCACCCTCATTAAGAGGTTCTTTCTGCCATCAGAGTGGTATCATCTGTCATTGTTGATATTTCTTCTGGTAATCTTAATTCTGGTTAATTCTTCTAGTCCTGCCTTTCACATTACATATTGTGCATATACCTTAAATAAGCAGGGAGACAATATACAGCCTTGTCATACTTCTTTTCCAACTTTGAAACAATCAATTGTTCCATATTCAGTTCTAACTGTTGCTTCCTGTCCCACATATACATTTCTCAGGAGATAGATAAGGTGGTCAGGCACTCCTGTTTCTTTAAGAACTTGCCATAGTTTGTCCACACTGTCAAAGGCTTTTGTATAGTAAATGAAGTTGAAGTAGATGTTTTTTCTGGAACTCTCTGGCCTTCTCCATAATCCAGCGCATGTTAGCAATTTGGTCTCTAGTTCCTCTGCTCCTTCGAAATCCAGCTTGTACTTCTGGGAGTTCTTGGTCCACATACTGCTGAAGCCTGCCTTGTAGGAGTTTGAGCATAACCTTGCTAGCCTGTGAAATGAGTGCAATTGTACGGTAGTTGGAGCATTCTTTGGCACCTTCCTTCTTTGGGATTGGGACGTAGAGTGATCTTTTCCAGTCCTCTGACCACAGCTGAATTTTTGAAACCTGCTGGCATATTGAGTGTAGCACCTTAACAGTGTCATCTTTTAAGATTTTAAATAGTTCAACTGGAATGCCATCACCTCCACTGGCCTTGTTGTTAGCCATGCTTTCTAAGGCCCACTTGACTTCATTCTCCAGGATGTCTGGCTCAAGGTCAGCAACCACACTCTCTGGCTTGTCCTGGACATCCAGATCTTTCTGGTATAATTCCTCTGTTTATACTTGCCACCTCTTCTTGATGTCTTCTGCTTCTGTGAGGTCCCTACCATTTTTGTCCTTTATCATGTTCATCTTTGTACAAAATGTTCCTTTAATATCTCCAATTTTCCTGAACAGATCTCTGGTTTTTTCCCTTTCTATTATTTTTCTCTATATCTTTGCAGTGTTCTTTTAAGAAGGCCCTCTTGCTCTTCTTTGGAAGTCAGCATTCAGTTTTCTGTACCTTTCCCTATCTCCCTTGCATTTTGTTTCCCTTCCCTTCTCTGCTATTTGTAAGGCCTTGTTGGACAGCTACTTTCCTTTCTTGCATTTCCTTTTCTTTGGGATGGTTTTTGTTGCTGCCTGCATCTCCCCTAATATGATACTTGGGGGGGGGAAGAAGGGAGGGAGAAGACCAGACTTCTGAGGATTTCATGGTGCTCCTGGCTGGGTGTGGCAGCACCCCGGGGCACGGCAACACACATTTTGGGAACCACTGAGATTATAGAAGAAGAAAGTGAAGATGGGGCTAATTCATTCCTCCTGCATGTTAAATCTATAGGCTTTTAAAGTACCTAAAAAAGGGTAACAGGAACCCTGTAGGAAAGCGACCGAACAGGATATGACTGTGACAGCACCTTCCTTTTTGTACTCCCTGGTAGCTAGGATACAAAGGCACCTTGGCTCCAATACAGATATCCAGTGACTAGCGGACATTGGTATCTTTATCCTCAGTGCGTTTTTTCAGCCAACTTTTCAAGGCATCCAATCTGGTTCCAAAATATATACACCTGCACAAAAAGATCATAATCACAATGCGTAAAGAGACCTGCTCCTTCAAACTCTCCTGCATATGGAGAAGCCATGATTTGAGAAGACCACAAGAGGGGGTGGGAGAGAGAAAAAATGACAAGCAAAGCCACAAAGACAGGCTAAAGCTCCGAGTGAGCCATAAGATGACAGAAAAAGAAAAGACCAGAAGAAGAAGAAGAAGAAGAAGAAGAAGAAGAAGAAGAAGAAGAAGAAGAAGAAGAGAAATGCAGATATATCTCTTACCTCGGAGCTGTGCACTTTGTCAAAACAAAGAGAGTGAGCAAGAAAGAGAGACTCATGACACATCATCCCTCATCTATTTCCATGGGCACAATGCATGCCTAATAAATATGCTCACCAATCTCTGGCACTTACCAAAGAGGAGGAGGATATACGATCCTGTGGAGAAAAACAGAATGGCAGAAATGCTTGGTGACTCTTTTATGGTGGTAAGAAATCTGTTTTATATGAAAACAAACTGGAGGAGGAGGAGGAGGATTGCAGTGCTTTTTTCTTTGCACATTTTTTGTTGTTAACAATAAAAATTCAAATCACTGTGACAGGAGAGAAATTTGGAAGTCGGGATGCTTGCTTTGAAGCCAATTCACTGCACACGTTATTATATGCTGGTGACTTTTTAAATCTCCACACACAGACATAGACACACACACTCCTATGAAAATATGGAAACTTGTGTGATCTTCCGACTTATATGTAAAATTTGTAAGGATTTCCAGCTAGACAACTGTATTGGGCTGTAATCTATTGCAGCAAAAGCAACAGAGTCTTAGGACATTTTAAGGACTAGCAAGATTTATTTGGCATCAGCTTTTGAGGGCTGCAACTTACTTTTTCAAATGCAACCATGGTTCTTGTTTAAGAACACACCATAGAGTTTCCTATCGCAGTGTTTTAAATTTCTGGTAAACTTCTCTTTTTGCTACACAGTTGAAGTTCAGAGAGTCACAGAGGAGAATAGCTAGAAGTTCCTCAGAGTCCACCCCTTTTTCCATAAGTGGCAATTAGAGTCTCAATAACTCACTCTGAGACATTTGTAGAAGAAAGAATTAAAATATTTCTTTACTTAGTTGCTTGAAATTACAGACTTGTGTTACTGCTTTGTTTACTGTAGATATACTAGCAACTAACCGAACAGTTCAACAGTAAAAAAACAACTGCTGCCAATTGATGAAAGAGGGCTAGAACACTCACCAGAGAGGGAGGGCTCGGGCTCTCTTTGAATTTCAAAAGCTGGCAGGAATGATTGGCTAATGCTAGACAGACAGACAATCACCCCAGCCCAGAAAAGTCTCTGCCAGTCACTCAAACTACAAACAGCATACGAGGTTGCAAATAAAATGCCAACAGTTCCATGACTGAGCTAGGATTCAAGCTCAGGTCTCCTATATGTCTTAGCCAGACACTCTGTCCATTGAACCACAAACGCTCAGCAATGGGTACCTCACAGAGCTGTTAAGTGCAGACACCAGTTTGTCTCTAAGCCAATTTTGTGCAATTTTACAAGCCACACGTGAACAACAGCTGCTCTGGATCTCAATAGATACTTTGCACACATG
This sequence comes from Pogona vitticeps, assembly GCF_051106095.1. Classification (NCBI taxonomy): domain Eukaryota; kingdom Metazoa; phylum Chordata; class Lepidosauria; order Squamata; family Agamidae; genus Pogona; species Pogona vitticeps. The sequence continues at coordinate 215,496,279 of NC_135784.1, read as the reverse complement.
AAAAGGGAAAAAATTGTGCTTTGACCTGATGTTTGATGTGAATGCAAAGTCAGCCACCATGGCTCTTTGTATTACAAATGGCTCTTTGCTTTGCACTCCGAACCCCGGAATAAAGATGTGAGACAGTGATATGGGTTAAATACGGGCCACACTTTATTAATATAAATCCACCGGGCTGCATTAACATTGCAGATATTCCTGGCACCTCGCCAGGCTAACCGAGGAATGATTGTGGACCACACGCTCTGCATAGCAGGATACCTGGCATTCAACCACTTAAGGTTGCGCATAATGTCCAGGCTCAATGCCTTACCAAAAAATCCAGGCAAAACATTGTCTCCAAGGTGTACTACCAGCACATCTGGAGGGAACTGGCCGAATGCTGTCATCCTGCACAGCTGGATCCACTGCATGCCTCGCAGCCCTTTCCGGGCAATATGCCCCAGGGCTCTTAGCCCCAGATCGCTCCCCCATGGGGATGTGGCTGCATAGCGCTCCGCCCAGTGAATGCAGCTATGGCCAACAATCACTATATGCTTTTGTCTTCCGGACCCTAGGGGACCTTCAAAGACCTAAGCCTACATGTTAGGTAAGGTCCTAATCATGTATCTTTTACAACTTGAGGATGACCATTGGCCTAAATGTTTAATTTCCTCTGGGCTGCAACCTAGGGCCAAACATTATGCCCGAAACACCTACCCTGTTTAGGGCTAAATCTGTTAACTTCCAAAACTGATATTTAGTCAAAGGTGACTTGTCAGCATGTTGGAAGAAATAGCCTGCTTCTTGACCTCAACATTCTAAGTATGCCCTCATGGCTCTAACTGGGCATATGCGCTCTATACTGCATTTCTCCAGGACCAATTGCTTCCCCTTGCCTATTTGGTCAGCATTGGATCGTCTAATTAAAATTTGAACTTTTCCATCCAGGACTTTAACGCCCTGCCATTGCAGGGCTAGCCTAGATTTGTCCGTTTTACCCCCATCCGAAAAAGGCTATTAGGGAAGCTGCATTAAATAAAACTTTTTTGGTATTTGTCCCTGCAAAGGAGCACCCATTGCTCACATATGCACTGTAACAGTGGAGGGACCCTCTAACATTTTCCTTATTTGATAGTCCCCTGAAAAATCCCTATGGCCATTTATTTTCACGGGGAATGCCAGAACCGACAGCCTACCTTGGATAGTGTCTGACGCCAACCCTTTCCTGTGAAGATATATGATAAATTGTTGTAAGTGGTCAACAGTTTGGAGCTGGCCAAACTGGCACCAAGTCAACCATTTTCCTAAACTCCTGAAACTCTATACTCACGGCTGATTAATCCTTCCTTGTCCTTGATACCAGGGACAAACCTATTGCTCTGAATGCGTCTTCATGCCAATCTGCCAGACCTCTGGAGGAAGAACTTCTGGCAGCTCCCTGGCATCTGGTGCTAGCTCCCTGAACCGCTCAATCTGTTGGCGTCATAGAGCATCAGCTATCCTATTGTCTATGCCTGGAATATGGCATGCACCAATATGTTAAATTGCAATGCCCATAATGTAAATGCCCTGACCGGTGCCATGACCTGCTCTGAGTGTGACATAAGGTTGTTTATAATATAAACAACCACTTGGTTGTCACACCAAAACTGGACCACTGAATTTGACCATTCCTCCTCCCAGAGCCGTAGTGCACCCACAACTGGAAAAAATTCCAAAAAGGTCAGGTCCCTTGTGATGCCGTTCTGATTCCAGGTATCTGGACAAGTGCCTGAACACCATCTACTTGGAAATAGATACTGAATCCTAAAGATCCTGCTGTGTCCAAGTTCACCTGAAAATCTACTAGCAAACCAATGTTGGATCTCCAGAAGGATATCCCATTAAATTTCTCCAGAAATTGACTCCATACAAGATCTTCCCTCATACCTCGTGTTACTCTAGTTCTATGCATTGGCCACTTAAGATCCTTCATAGCCCCACACAGGCACTTGAGGAACGCTCATCCTGCGGCCACTACTTTACAGGCAAAGTTTAGATGCCTATTTCCTGCAGATCCTTAAGTGAAGCTTTTTTTCTTACATAATAGATTATCTATTCTAGACCTAAGGTCGACCAGTTTATTATGGGGTAACCTTAAAGTTTTCTTTAAAAAGCCCTTCACGCCAAGGCATGGCGGACAGGAAACAGCACTGTCGCTTTTTCCCCTTTCCGCCGATACCCAACTAGATAATTAAATTAATACAAATAAACTTAACGAATACAAAGTCAACTAAGGATAATCAAAAGAAACAATCAGAACCAGACCCTGGGAGGGAGCCGATGCCACCCTCCCTTCCTATAGAGACTCGATCTCCCAGTTACGCAGCTAAATAGCAAAGCACCGCTACACAGACTCTTTCTCCTTCGGAGCCTGAAAAAGAAGAGGGTGGTGCGAGGGGGGAAGCCCCTTAAGTAACCTGGTTCCCCCCCCCCATTTGCAAGTTTCACGAGACTACACAGTCTTGCGTTATCCCAAGTGGAGGGCAAAGAGCCATCCTTGCTACCCAAAGTCCAGGGACTTGGCAGCGGCTGCAGCATTTTCTTCCAAAGAAACAGTGACATCACAAAGCAATGCTCAAAGACCACTTTGGAAACTTCATGTGTTCCTCCTCTGCTTCAAGCAACTTTGTTTTTAAGAACTAGACAGAAGTTATTCTTGAGCCCTGCAAAAGCTGTTGCATATTAAGCTTGGAATAGGATGCTTCTTTTAATCCCCACTCAGAGTCCCAGATGGTGATTCATGAAGGCAGGTTTGTTTCCCCTTCTTTCCACCTTCATGCTTGGTCTCTTTTCAGCTCCATAAAGAATTCACCCAAAGTTCCAGCAAATACTCAGAGCACCACTGCAAAGAGAGAGAGAGGGAGGGAGGGAGGGAGGGAGGAGACTTTGACATAACAGGCTTTTCCCAAGAGCAAGGAAATAACTGCAAGTTACTTAAGATCACCCATGTTTCTTAACATGCAACATCTGGCTTGTGGATATAGCCAGCTGACATGCACAAACTCTGGAGTTTTAGCATGGGACCCAAGAGAACTCCTTTCCTGGATGGTGTGCCTTGGAGACCCAGAAGACAAGGAGAAATGAAAACACTTCCTCACCTCTGGGTGCTTCTGTTATTTGGGCTTTTTAGAAGAGAAGAAGCTGTTGAAATAGCAGTGGATTGCTGCTGTTTAGAGGCAGCTCATTTAGGACCACACAAGCCACAAAATGGGTGGCACAGATGCAATCCACATGGACATCTTTCTTATATGAACAGCAACCGTAGCCTTTAGACCAGTGATTCCCAACTTTGGTTCCCCAAATGTTCTTGGACGACAACTCCCAGAAGCCTTCACCGCTATCTGTGCTGCCCAGGATTTCTGGGAGCTGTTGTCCAAGAACATCTGGGCACCCAAGGTTGAGAAACACTGCCCTGGAACATGAGAAGGTTTCAAAGGGAAGTTTGGTCCTTTTTCCTGGAAGTGGGCAAGCTCCAAAGATATGTGGACCCATGTTGCGCCTTCCCCCCAAAACACTCCTCAAGCTCCACCCATTCCCCAACAGAATTTTCCCCCACATTTTTTTTCATAACCTGTAATTTGGCAGGCTGGCCTGAAAATCCAAGGAGCAGTGGGGGAAAAAGTAACTTCCCAAGCTCTGCTTCTTCTGTACATATTGAATTCTTAACCTTTTCAATTGACTTCGGAAGTCCTCTCTTGATTATCAGACACACAAAGTTGCTTTCATAAGTGACAGCCACAATTTTACCACATCCCTTACAAGAAATAACAGATGACAACCAAAATTATGAGTATGCTCCATTCTGGAATAAGCCTTGTACTTATTATGGGCAGAGTTCCCAAAATATAAACAATCCATCACAATTATGAACAGGTAGCAGCCCTAATAATGCACTGCAATATTCAGTGCTCATTTGTATTCAAGAGCAAATTAATCACAAAAGAGAACATGTTGAACTAACTGAATCTACAATCCCATTTAGGCATCTGACTAGTCCCAGGCAGGCCTATCACAGGGTGGTGTGGGGGCAGGGAAGGTCATTTAATCTGGGCGTCTCATTCACAGGAGCCCTCAAATTCAAAGTATACCACAATTTTTTATAAATGGTTCTCCCTTTTATAATACTATATCCAATGCCCCCAAGAATGGAAGCAGTTTGAGTCTCTCCTGAATTCTGGGAGGCCCTGTGTGTGAATATGAGATTTGGGGAAAAGCTACTGAGAGCATGGATATTAGCTGTCTTTGTTCTCTGTCTGTATGGTGGACAGGGTGTGAGAGAGAGATGAAGAGAGAGAGAGGCTTGTGTGTGGCAAAAATATTTTTTAAAAACTTGAACGAAACAAGAAAACAAACAAAAACAGGATGCAGGTCAAATAAGTTTGAAAGGGGAACAGATAGCAGAGTTCCTCTTCATGAGAATTCTCTAGTATTTCTGGGTTCCCCTAGAGCAGGGATTCCAAATCTTGGATCCCCAGATGTTCTTGGACTAAAACTCCCAGAAACCTTCACCACCAGCTGTGCTGGCCAGGTTTTCTGGGAGATGCAATCCAAGATATCTGATGGGAAGTAGTCTCTGGTGGGACAGAGTAGGAACTATGAATACCCAACTTTACAGCATGATCATGGGGGTTCTGGAAACAGCCATCGAAAAATGACTTCCTCAAGCTCCATGTTTAAGGTGTGTGCTTACAAATAAACAAATATTATAGAACACTGCAAGTGTCTGGACACCTCCTTCGAAGGATAGTAAACTGAGCAAAATAGCCTCACACCCTCAGAGCCTTTACTACTTGGGGAACTGGGATGTAAGAGTACCACATTATGTACAGTTGAGTTGACATGGCAGCTCTGCTCATAATTGCCACCATGTTTATGGTCCCAACAGCCCTTTTTGGGTCTGTTGCAATGGTACTAAAGGCAGTGGTGGCTTACACAGCTCCATATGGAGTTACCGATTCACAGTGTCATGGGATCACCTTCCAACTTGGCCAAAGCACTTCTATGGTACTTGGATAGCTTTTTACACATCACTAAAAGGGAGGAGATCCATGCCACTCCACTCCACTCCACCCCAAAAGAGGAGAACACTCGTTTGCTTCAAAATTGCATGCAGAATCAGAAATTAAAGCAAGGCAAAGTATGCAGCTTATATTCCACCCCATAGTGCTCAAAGCTCTCTCTGGGCAGTTTACAATTGGAATTATACAGACTACACATTGCTCCCCACCCCAAGGCTGAGTCGACCTCAAGCTGCCTGCCTGAAAGTGCTGGGATCAAACAGAGGCTGTGAACCGAGTTCTGACTGCAATAGTACGGTTCAACCACTGCACCACAAGGCTCCTAAATTAATTTTATAACTCAAAGAGAATTACAGTGCCTAGTGGGGGGGAGTACAGTGACTAGGTACCTGCTGAATATGGCATACTGACAGCTCACTGTAGGATGGGCAACTCCAAGGCCCCTCCTTTTCTTCCTTAGGTTCTTTATCTATAAATCAGGCTTGGACCAAGCAGCCTTTGAAATGGAGGACACCTTCAAGAGACAAATCATCACCCCTCAAAGAGGGCCTTTTGGTCATCCTAGACAAGCAATACCAACTAAAAATACCTGCCCTGGACCGTCAAGGCGTTGCCGTTTTTGCAACCTCACATACTGCCTGAGGCTGGGAGGGACCTTTTGGGCTGGGGTGACTCTCAATCTATCCAGCATTAAGAAATCGTTCCTTCCCACCTCTAAATTCAAAGAGAGACCCCCACCTCTCTGTTGAGTGCTATTTTCCCCTCCCAGTTCTCAGCTGGTATTCAGTTGTTTGCTGTTGATCTGTTCACAGCTGTAAGGAACAGCTCTTGGAAATATCTCAAAGTGAGTTATTGAAATCTTAGTTAATGAAAACGGGGAGGACGATCTGGGGAACTTGAAGCTATATTCCTCTGTGAATCTCTGTACTTCGGCTGTGTGGCATGAAGAATTTTGCCAGAAATTCAAAACCCTACAACCCAATGTTGTTTGTTTTATCTGTAGCTGAGAAAGAATTTACTGTGGAAAGAGGCATATTGATGAATGCAAAGAAGCTTGCAAGGAGCTCAGTGTGCATCTATAAAGTGAGATTTCTGGGAACGACATGGCTCAGCTAACTGTAACAATTGAAGGGAGCCCTAGTTCGCTCATGCATTCCTTCACATGGTGCCGTTGTGTTCAGGAAAAGTAGAGAATGGCGTTGGGGGCAGGGGGAGAGAACTAGTGTTTTTCCACTGGAGAAACACCCAGCACTAGAAGTGTTAAATGAAGAAACCTGGAATGTTTAATCTGCCAGAAACATATGAGAAGAGCAATCATATCTGGGATAAGTAGCTCCGAATGAGGTATGCCTGATTGCTTTGGGCCATGCTGTTTGTCAGTCTTTTAAAATTCAAGTCATTACCAGATGCTGATCTGCTATAATATTGTGATATTTTATCTGATTACACTTATCTGATTGTGCCATATCTGCTATTTGCCTTCCCATTTTTCCATGTATATTAAATGCAGGTGGTTTTATTATTCCGAGAGCTCAAAAGTGTTGACTGCTCTGAATATAAATGGGGATATTATATCATTAACTTGCTCTGAAAGGCAGGGCGTTCAGTGTGTAAATCACATGCAAGGTACCTTGCAGAGACACAATAAACCATAATGTCTTGAGAGAGAAAGCAATGAGGAAAGGATAAGGAGATAAAAATTTAAGGCATTGTTAAAGAAGGATAATCTTCATAATCCTATTTAGTTCTTTCCAGTGACTATTTGTCGATAATAGAACCTTTTCTATTCAGAACTTCTTCTTTTTTCCACCTGAAGTTCATTAAGTATCTCTGGGTGGAGGTGTTGCTACACAGAACTTTATCAACAATATGATTGAGGACAAAGCCAGTCTTGGGGACCATCAAATGGCTTTTCCAGCTTAGTAAAAAGATTGAGAGATGACAAGATGGTGAGATTGGCCCCTTGGGATCCTCTTGGCTGTGCTGTGTCACCATGAACTCCTCTGGTGCATTTCTGGATAAGACATGCCCTTTCTAAACTTCCCATATGGATTTTGACAATCCCCATAGTAAGATAGGGAGGAAGTGCACCTTAAGAAAAATATATAATAATAATAATCTTAGAACTGCAGAGCTGTAAGGGACCTTATGGATCACTGAGTCCATTCCCTCTCAAGGAGGCAAACAGGGGAATTGATGTCCCAACCTCTGGCTCCAGAGACACCTAAACCACTTAGCTATACTGTAAGAATCTAGGATCACAATAGTGGGGAGTACTTATAGACTGAAATCTTGTTGTGGAATTATGCAAACTTCTGGAAATGAATTATCATACATTAAGAAAATTCCATAGACACTATATGTAGCAACTGAGTCACTTGTCTTGGTATGCAACAAATAATGTCTACAAGGATATCTTAACTTAGCAGCAATTCACCATGAAAAGTTATGCTTTCCATAATTGTGTAACAGGATTTTGGCAACAGAACTGGGGAGAGAAAACAAAGGGGGAAACTCAGTTACAAAAGGTGAGTATTCTTTGGGGAAACAGAGGTGAGCTATTTCAGTCCGGGTTTGGCAAAACTATATCAAAATAAGTCGTTAAATAACTTACAATCCAAAAGCCACAGCAAATACTGTACATGAAACACAATTATAGTGTTTCCCTTTATTTTAAAAAATTAAGGCATGGGGGGGGAGCTCAGAGGGGAGCACTGTGCAAGGAGATGAATTTGGCTGTTGGCTAAACAATCCCATGATTTCTCACAGAAGGGAAGCTGCGTATCGAGTAACCATGGAAGCTTACTTCCTGAAGAGTGAGTGAACATTTTTCACTTGGTCCACAGGGTTGGGGGGGGGGAAAGGAGGGGAGGGATAAACACCGTTCATGCACACCACAGTTTTGATCCCACCGCCACTATCATGACAATGGCTATTCCTAAGATAAAAACAAAGCACAGCAAATATTTCCACGTATTATCTAGTTCAGTCCCAATTCTTAAGAGAAATTAGCGATGGGCACAAATTAAAAAATGAATCTTAAGAGAAATTAGCGATGGGCCCAAATTAAAAAATAAATGATCAGGTTCATTAAAAAATCACTAATTTGTCAATTTGTATTCATACGAATCAGTGCCCCCAATGAATCACAAATCAATGAATTTTTAGTGATTTGTAATTTGTTTGGCTATAAAATGGCTCCTAAGGCACCTGGAGACACCAAAATTGCAAATAAGCTTCCCATGACTCTCCTCTACAATATCTCCAAGTTTGGTGAAGTTTGGGTCTCCCCAAGCCAGCTGCTAAAGGGCAGTTTCCAGGGGGGCCTACTTTGGATGTCTGTAACCCAATCTGCACCAAATCTAGAGGAAATATAGAGAAGAGTTGGTAGAAGCTTATCAGTGATTTTGGTGTCTTTAGGTGCCTCGAGGGAACTTTCCTGGGGGGGGCCCTCCTTGTGAGTATATAACTCAGATATCCAAAACCCAAACCTCACCAAACATGCAGGGTTTGTAGAGTCAGGGGAAGCTTCCCTGCAAACTAGGTGTCTCTGGGTGCTTGGGGGCATTTTATAGGGTTTAAAGTAAAATACGGATGAATGATTCATCACAAAAAAATCGCAAATTTGTAAATTTTGATTTTTGTCAACCTTGCTGAATCATGAATCAAAACAAATAACAATTTCTCTGATTCATGCCCATCTCTAATAGAAATGCAAGATACAGTAAGTGCTAGACTATTCCAAACAAACCCATTTTCCCTGTGGTTTTCCATTTCCAAAGGTAGGCTTCCCATAGGCTATTGTTTGACCGCCATCTGAACATGACACTTGACCAGATAGGCCTTCAGTCTGATCTAGCAGGCTGCTTGTCATGTAGTTAGGATGATGGGAGCTGTAGCTAACCAACTTCCGGAGGGCCAAAGGCCATCCATCCTTCAAAATGGAATATTTCACATCTAGTCTGTCCTCCACGAGTCCTTCAAGTAGAAGACTGTTTTCTGTAAAGTATGGCCATGGCCTCCTAATACCAAGGCAGTGATCTCCAAGAAGAAAATATTGTCTCTAGCTGCCAAGCACAGTGATTTTGCAGTCAGGATGATTGTCTGTGATACAAGGCTGGCAGGACTTTTCTGATCAGTGGAAGCTCAGAGGTGGGATACTAGCCAAAATGTTTAAAGGAAGACTCGGCTCCAAATGTATTCACTTTCCAGGAGCTTTCAGACACCTGGTGGTTTAGGAAGTCAAATAAATAGTATATCTACAAGGTGTGGGGAGGACTCTTTATTTAAATGGACTTGTCTTTTATGCACACACTCTCTGCAAATGTTGATCTGTGATTTACAAATTTCATTATTCTGTCCCATTGTATTGGGTACAGAATGAATAAGGGAGCTTTTGGAGTGAATGCCATTCTACCATTAAGTACTGCAAAGAAATTAGCTTCCAAACACATATGGTTTATAACCTATTCTAAATTCATAACAGAAATAAAACCTAACCTTCACCTATACTCCTCACAATAGCCCTTTGAGCAAGCTGTTCATGAAAATCTAGCTTCACTTCATTGGCGGAAATTACATTTGCTGCAAAAACATCTTCACACTTTTTACTCCATTATCAGTGTTTATTTATATGCTAATGTCCTTCATAATATTTATGCTGTAAATACATCTTATTTTTGTTTGCATTGTTGGCTGTAAAAGTGGGATGCTTCTGAGTAGAGCTCACATGAAATCAGGTGATGTGGCAACACAAACACTCGTTCAAATGATAATGCTGGTACTGTTGACATCATCAATCAATCAATGATATCATCAGAATGTCTCCAGTGGGACTGCAATGACATGAACTGGATAGCATTCTGCACCATTGATACAAGGGAGAGCTCTCATACTACAAGACAGGACTTTTTGTCTTGGTGACCTAAGTCACATTCTGATAAACTGCAAGAGGTGAAGGATTTCTTGTAAATAAACCTGGCAGGTTGGAGGGAGTGGCATGAGCTAAAGAGAATCTGACTGTTGCATGCTGGGTCAGCTGAAGGCAACTCCATTATGGCTGTGTTAGCTCATCAACTGGGTCAGTGCACATTTTGTGAATGTTAACATTGAATGACTGGGAATGGAGCTTAGAAAAAATCTGTTTTCTTGTTCCTTTTCCTTTTCTTATTTTTTTTTATTAAAGCCCATTTAACATGGCCACTGGTGGTGCTAGCTGAGGGATTCCAGCAGGTGCATTCCAAGGAAGGGACTTGTCCAAACTCTGGATAGTAGTTAATTGAGAGCAATGGAACGGATATATACGTTGTAGAGCATTTTAATATTCAACATCTTGGTGTATATCACCGTGGTATCTGAAGAATTGTAACATGCACAAACACGAACACTTTTAATAAATAACTATATATTCTTAATAAAATTTATACGAACACACACATCTTCTGAATTAAAAAACTGGTGGAGAACAAGAGATGGGTTTTGTTTTTGTTTTTTGATGGCTGTAGGAATACATTATGCGAAAGGCAGGACTGGATGAATCTCAAGGCAGAATTAAGATTGCCAGAAGAAATATCAACAACCTCAGATATGCAGATGATACTACTCTGATGGCAGAAAGTGAGGAGCAATTAAGGAACCTTTTAATGAGGGTGAAAGAGGGGAGTGCAAAAAACAATCTGAAGCTCAACATCAAAAAAAAAAAAAACACTAAGATCATGGCCACTGGTCCCATCACTTCCTGGCAAACAGAAGGGGAAGATATGGAGGCAGTGACAGATTTTAACTTCTTGGGCTCCATGATCAGTGCACATGGTGACAGCAGTCACAAAATTAAAAGACACCTGCTTCTTGGGAAGAAAGCGAAGATAAACCTAGACAGCATCTTAAAAAGCAGAGACATCACCTTGCCGACAAAGGTCCATATAGTCAAAGCTATGTTTTTTCCAGTAGTCTTGTATGGAAGTGAGAGCTGGACCATAAAGAAGGCTGACCGCCAAAGAATTGATGCTTTTGAATTGTGGTGCTGGAAGAAGCTCTTGAGAGTCCCCTGGACTGCAAAAAGAACAAAGCTATCCTTTCTGTAAGAAATCAACCCTGAGTGCTCACTGGAAGGACAGATCCTGAAGCTGAGGCTCCAATACTTTGGCCATCTCATGAGAAGACTCCCTGGAAAAGACCCTGCCATTGGGAAAGTGTGAAGGAAAGAGGAGAAGGGGACGACAGAGGATGAGATGAATGGACAGTGTCATCGAAGCTACCAACATGAATTTGACCCAACTCCGGGAGGCTGTGGAAGACAGGAGGGCCTGGTGTGCTCTGGCTCATGTGGTCACGAAGAGTTGGACATGACTTAAAGACTAAACAACAACAGGAATTAATGGTTTCCAGATTGTGAGCATGAAAATGCAAGATGCTGAAGGATGCTTCCACGAGACCCCAGACCAGTATTCTTCTAAAACGGGTGACTGTGCTAAAATATAAGAAATAGTTTGCTTTTCTCCGTCTCTCTGAGCTTAGTGCTAGGAAAGTACCTGCTTGCTAGCCTGCAGTTTATTTTGGCTGACCGCAAGCATCCTGTCTACCTTATTTCCTCTTTAAGCTCTTCTTGGTAACGGCTTGTAGAACAAGTTAGCGGAATCCAGAGGCGGGGGAGCTGTCTGCAATACTTAGAAATACCTGCCCCTTTGCTGTCCCATAGGTACGACCCTATAGAATGTATACTGATTAACCCCTTTGATCTATTTGTCAGCCAATGAGGATTACTCTGTACTTTTATTTCCTTGTGGCTAAAAGCTCTTTGCACTGTTGTTTCAGGGTCCCTCACTCCTTGAGAGACATGAGTGATATCACTTGAAATAAAACAGTGCTTGTTCTTATCTGCTCAGTCTGTGTGGTCAGTCTCTCTGCCTGACTGTATCAGAATGTTTCAGCACACCCAGATTTCTTATATAGTGGTGCCCTACTTGATGATGATAATCCGTTCCAGGAAAATCGCTGTTAAGCGAAATTGTCGTCAAGTGGGGAAAAAACCCATTGGAATGCATTGAAAACCAGTTAATGCGTTCCAATGGGGGAAATACCTGCTTGTGAAGCGAAGATCCTCCATAGGGTGGCCATTTTGCGATCCCTGTCTTGCGGAAATAGCTCCGGAAAACAGCGGGGAGCCATTTTGCGAACCGCCGATCAGCTGTTTTTAATCGTCGTCTTGCGAACAATCGGTTCGCGAAACAGGGACCTAATCATCGTAAAATAAAAAAACTCACAGGAACCATCATTTTGCGATCGCTATAGCGATTGTAAAAAAACTCATCATCAAGCGATTTCATCATCAACCAGGGTCGTCGTCAAGCAGGGCACCACTGTATCTGTCTCACAAGATCTTACTTGCATTACATTCAGAAATAACAGAAGTTGGAGAAGACTTCTGAGTTTTGATGACAATAGACATCATAATCAGTAGCCATGTTCAACCCATGGGGTGAGGGCAAACATATTAGCCCCACCCCCAATAGCCCCAGGCATGGGTATCCATCTAAAGCCTCCAGCGTGTTTAGCCCAAAGTCTACATTTGCATTCATTTCCTATGAAAGAACTTCAAGCCCACTTGGGTTTGGGAACCCCTCTGTTTGGGGCATCATACCCTTGTTCCCACCACACCTTTAATCTTCAGATCTGCAGACTAAATTCCTGCGTGTGAGAGGGGGATTGAGATAAAGCAACCAGTGCGACAGGGCTTGAAGAGAAAAAAATGGTTTATTTCCACAATATTTTTGCTATATTTTCGAAGGAGAAATTTTATTATGACCAAGCAAAAGCTGATTTTTTTCAACCCCTTCAATCAGATTGCACTGGGACCATTGTCTAGCTTATTCTCTCAGTGTTTGGAAAGCAAAGAAAAGGAAAGATGACCTCCTACTTTGGCCTACTTCAGTTTCTTCTTTTTCCCCAGTAGAATAGTGGCTACTATGGAGTACAAGTTATAGTCTCTTCAGAAATGACTGGAAAAAAGTAGACCTATGTTTTCTGTTCCATGGAGACTCAGGAAATGCGAGAAAAACGTGGCCCACAGCTTAGAAGCGTTACATTTTATAGACCACAACTGCCAGAATTGTCCACTTAGAATCAGGAGTGGTCATGCTGATTGAAGAATTCTGACTGTTGTGGCCCATAGCTGCAACTTTTCTTCTGACTGAACTTTCTCTTCCTGTTTTTATTTATTTATTTATTTATTTATTTATTTATTTATTTATTTATTTATTTATTTATTTATTTATTTATTTATTTATTTATTTTTTAGGCTTCACTCATGGCCACGGCAATCTAGATTTCTTGAAAGACAAGAATGGTCCATTTCCACAGCAACAGAAAGAAGGAAAATACCATGGCAGTTAGTATAGCTGCGGAGGAGAAGTAGGAACCAATCAAAATGATTCAGATAGTAAGCCCTCTTACCAAATCTAAATCCCTACTTGATATGTATAACATAGCAGTGAAGGGGCTGCTTTCCCAAATGTCCAAGAACCCTCTTCTTCTCAGTTTTTTCACAGTTAATAAAACGAGGTTAAATTGTCTCCTTTTTTGAAGGGAAGATAGATAGCTAGGTAAATAGATAGAATAGACAGATATAAATGAAGTAGTGTCATGCTTTGCAAATAATCTCACTGAGTGTTATCCTTTTTTGTGACAAAAATGCCTACTATCTGTCCAAATCACATTATTCAGCTGGTCAGAAAACAGTTAATGTGAATAATGAGCATGGAGACTTCTAGCCAGCCCTGCCCCACCCCACCCCACCACAAGGAGGACTCTCTGAAGAGAAAAGCCTTTTCTATATATGAAGCCTCTCCCTGTGATTGGGGAACCATGAAAACAGAGGTTTCTGGATTGCTTGGAGATGTTCCATGTGCAGCAGTCTTGCCTTCTCGTCAGACAATCCTCCATCATAAACACATAAGGACAGGAAGGCTGTGGGTTAGGACTCTCACCCTGCTCACATATTTCTGGGTGACTCAGGAGGGCTAGGATATTTCACTAAAATTTTCCTTTTTCTTTCATTATCAGGCTGCCATTTGTGAACCTTTAGTCCATCATAACTCTTTGCTTACCAGCCTTTGAAAGTGCCAAACAAGAAGTTATGACTGTTACTCCCATCAGTTGGACTCCTAAACTGATATGTAAACTGACATATTAGAATGAATCATTGTTCTTCACATAATGGTTGAAATCCTGTTGCTTAGTGTAGTAAGTGACAACTAGAATAGTCCAATTGAATCAATAGAACTTATGGAGGAGTTGACTTACCAGATCTCTTTTGATTAAGTGGGCTAACTCTAGTTGCAACTTGCTGCATTGAGCAACAGGCTTTCAGCCATTATTTATAATCCAGTAAGCACTGTTATTGTCTTCCATCTCATGTGTTAAACAATATATTTAGGAACTTGGAAGTGCAATTTCAAGATCAACCTCTTTATTTTCATGGAGGTAAAGCAGAGTAGTTTCAGAGCTTTCTGAATTACCCACTGTGACGTCTTCCTTTCACGTCACAATGGTCACGTCACTCTCATTCACAATTTACACACTGCCACCAAACACATTTATTGATCTGACTCATCAGACAATGGTATGGATTTCAAAATAAAAAGGATTGTTTATTGAGAAAACATAAATAATAGTAAATCACTGTGGAAACTAAATAAGGCAATCAATGTGATAAAGTATCCCCCTCAATCACTCTCTCATTCAGACCTACACTAGCACAGTACCTCATAACATGAATAAACAGGCCCTAACACCCTAACCAAGTTCCTAACCGAACCCTATCTCATCCCAATCTTCCCATCTCCCAAAACTCTCTCACCACATTCACTCCCCCCTTATATACATTAACTCCACCCACTGAAGTCCCACCTCCTGTCCTGCCATAGGTAGATAAACTCCAGCCATAGCAGTGACAGGCAGGTGACATCATCACAGCCGTCACATACCTCCCCCCTTATAAAGTTGTTTTGCGATGAAAAGCTAAAGTGCTTTTCATTCCAAAACAACTGCACATGAAATATACGAATACATACCCCCATATAACCATAATATAACCACATAACATTTTTAAGCATGAACATATCTTCTTAAATATACTTACTTTCCAAATACCCATCTGCAAAAATATACACATAGGTAATAATACAGTCACAGTATCAATTTGCAACTTTTTACACTTAGTTAAAAAAAAATTTTAAGAGTCCATGTTTACTCATCCGTCGTCTTCAGGTCTTCGGGATAAGGTGTCAGTAACACAGTTCATTGTCCATTTGACAACCTTACCCTCTAAGTCATAGTCCTGCAAAATGCGAGCCCACCTCATTAGTTCACAGTTCTGGGCTTTCATAGTCTTTAGCCATATAAAAGGTGAGTAGTCCATGCACCAAATGAAATGTCTCTTCCAGACGTAGGCCTTCACTTTCTGGATCGTGTAAACGATGGCCCAACACTCTTTTCCGATGGTCGACACGTGCTTTTCTTCCTTTCGAAGTTTCAGGATCAGGTAGGACACAGGATGCTGGTCTCCGTAGTCATCACATTGGTACAGAACGGCTCCTACCCCGGCCTTCGAAGTATCGATGTGGACGATGAATTCTTTATTTAAGTCTGGAGCATGCAACACAGGGCGGTTGGTTGATGCTTCTTTTAGCTTTCCAAAAGCCACCTTGCAGTCATAGGACCATGGAACAAGGTCACTGGTCTTTTTTTTCATCAGCTCTGGATCATTTCGTTGTAACACTCCTTTGGCTACATCAGGTTTGCTGGAGAAAACTGGCTGATACTTATTAACCAATGTTAGATCACTCTGTGGTTCTATGAATAGAGCAGGGCTGATCTGCACCTCCTCTGAGATGAACTTTTGCTGACCCCTCCCTTTCCAGAAAGGTAACTCATGTTCTCTTTTATCAGCTGCTTTCAATTCCAACAGGACATTTTTTTTCACTACAAGAAGGCTTAAGGGCATTTACATGAACAACCCTTTTGTCTAGGTGTTCATCAAGAATGTCAATGAGAGTACTCATTTTATGAGTAACTCTATATGGACCCTACCATCTCAGTTGTAGATTGTTCCCCTTGATGGGCCTCACTAGAAAGACCTCATCTCCAGGAATAAACTGAAGTTCCCTAGCCTTTTTGTCATACCACAGTTTTTGTTTGACTTTTTGTGGTTTTAGATTCTCAGCAGCCAGATCTAGATTTCTTTCAAGGCTGTTTACCACAGAGTTTACACATGTGATCACATTTTGGAGGCCTTTAACAATCTGATCCCAATTTTGCTTAATTAGATCAAGCGGACCCCTCACATGTCTCTCAAATAATAGCTTAAAAGGGCTGAAACAAGTACTCTCTTGTGGGACTGATCTGTAGGCATTTAAAAGTAACTGTGAGTTTTGGTCCCAGTTATGATGGTTCTCAGCTAAATAGGCTGTAATATAAGATAAAGTATCCTTAGTGGGCAAGAGGCCCAGGGAAAAGGGTAGAAGGACACGCCAGTGGAGCATAGTTACAGTTACAGGCCTAGCCAGATCAGCTGGTGTACACTGCTAATAAATATCAGACCTGAGCACAGAAAAGAAAAATAGTATTTTTACACAGAGGCTTGAAAATAGTAAGGAGCCTTTTGTGATAGTAACATGCCTTTAACGCGTAGCCAAATGGCTGAAAGTGAGCCAAAATCTCCCGAGATGTCTGTTGGGTATGGAGATGAGTTTAGGGGCGAGAAAGGATTCGCCTCAGTGCAGGAAGAATCTAATGGTGAACAGTTATCAGAACTGAGGAAAATTCAATTAGCCCAGGAACATGAATTCAGAATGAAACAACTAGAGAAAGAGAAAATGGAAATGGAGAAAGAGGAAAGAATGAGGCAATTAGAAGTAGAAAAGGAGGAAAGAATAGAAAGGGAAAGGATTGCCCTAGAAAAAGAGGAAAGAGAGAGACAAAGACAATTTGAACTGAGAAGGAACGTATGGCCTTTGAGATTAGAAAGATGGAATTGATGAACCAGAATAATAACAACATTTATTTTAGTTTAGTTTTCTGAGTAAGTTCTTCTGCCTGTCCTTACCTCATTATGTTCCTCATTATATGACCAAAGAATTCCAGCTTTCTGCATCTCATGAGTTGTATCAGAGGTCATCAATCCCCGGTCCACGGCCCACTACCGCTCCCTGGCATGAGCCGGACCAGGCCGTGAAGACAGACCTCCCACCCCCGCACACACTCCCCTCCCCAGAGCTGCTTTGTGCATGCACATGTGTGTCAAAGTAGCTGTGGGGAGGGGAGTGCATGTGGGGGTAGGGGGTAGGAGGTCTGTCTTTGTGGTGCGGCAGTAGCGGCAGTGGAAGTGACCTAGAACCGGGAAGCTGAGCATGGCCAGGTGCTCCGGCTCCTCACCTCTCAGCAGCAGCAGTGACGGGGGCAGCCCAGAGCCAGGAGGCTGAGCATGACCAGGTGCTCTGGCTGCTCACCTCCAGGTGGGCTCCAACAAGGCCGGGGTTGGCGCTCCTCACCACACTCCACCACTTGAATTTCCTGCCGCAGAGAGCGTTGAGGTGCCCAACGCCAGCCTCATTGGAGCCCGTTGGGAGGCGAGTGGCTGGAGGGAGTACCCTGGCCATACTCAGACTCCCAGGCTTCCAGCGCTGGCATGTGCTCCCTCACCCCTTCAAGCATGTGCCCACACACAGGGGTGGGGTGGGTGCGTGGGTGGGCAGGCGCTCCTGAGCATGCACGAAGTGGTGGGGGAGCGTGTGTGCACGACCCCCCCCACCGCTTCGCGCATGCATCCGAGAGCGCGAGCAGAGGGGGTTCCCCCACCTCCCTCAGAGGCTCAGCCAGTCCGTAGTAAGAAAAAGGTTGACAACCTCTGAGTTGTATGACTTCTTGGGAAATAACCCTAGATGAAATCCATCATATACTGTATATAAAATAACCTGAAAGAAAATATATTTCTACCAGTAGAAAACACTCCTCTTTCCCTTCTAGATCTTGGACAGGTTACATTTTTTTCCAGTGCAATCTTGCACATTCTACAACCAGCATGGAGAGTGGGGCCTTGAGCAACGCATTTCTCAAAAAAGAACTTTTCCACACTCTTTTCCATTCACGTAAAAAGCAAGTGAAGGAAGGGGCTTCTCACTTTTCCCACTAAGCGATTGCAAGAAGCGCCAGTGGCCCCATGCCTCTGTTTCCTAAGAAAGCCCAGCTACAAGGAGATCTTCATGCAAGGTGTTCAGGGATGGTCTCTTACCAGAGAGAGGTGTGTCCATCAGTCCCTCTAATCTTTTTTTAAAGGCCCCTCAATCTGAGGCTACCAGCCCTTTTCATCATTATGGATTCCACAGGACAAACATGGATTGGAGGGACTACTCTTTTTGTTGGTTAATTACTGCCTTTTAATTTATTTCTAGTAATTCCAAACACTTTAAAAGACTATTGAGGCACGGGGAGGGGGGCGGGGAGATTGCTACACTATTAAATATTTTTTTTCTACAAGCTGACAAAAAAGAAGCTCTCTCTTAACCTGATGGCAATGAAAGACAGAGGATGAATCATGGCTCGAGGAAACCAATTTATTTAGTCACTCTGTTCTGCTGTTATTTATTACTTGTCAGCACATGCTGTTAGTTCAATTAAATATAAAACTCTGATGTTCTCTGCCAGTCCTTCCCCTTCTACCCTCCCCCAACTCTTCTTCTCCTTTTTAAAGCCCCCACAACAAACAAGAAAAATGACACAAATATGCAACACGAAAGCAAAAACCCTTCGGGTTTATTGTGCTTCCCTTGTTTTAATTAAGCACTGTTTATTAAACCTTTTGCAGAGAAGGTATGGGGATTATTAATCTTTTTCACTAGCTGAAGATAAAAGTTTGCAGGGGAAGAGGACATTATAAAAATATAGTTTAGAGTCTCCCCCACTGAGATAAACACACAGGGGGCAAAAAATTAAAATGAGGTAGCAAGACGAAGTGTTGATTATAACACTTCATCAATACCAACATGAGAAACCACAAAGAGCAAACCGCTAGAGTAAAATATTTCTATTGCTCCAAGTATACAGCAGCCTGGGGAATTTAAAAAGAGAGAAAGAGAGACTATGCCATTTGGCTTCATGGGCGGTAGCGTGGGATGTGTTTGGAAGGAGAAAAGCTTGCCTTGGAGAAAAGTGGTCTTCTCACGTTCCACTGGATGCCATTTAATTATTTAGATTTCTTTTCCGTGCTGCCCTGAAGGATGGGGAGGCAACACCATGTGTACGATTTTCTTCACAGAAATGTGTGCGGCAGCTGAGTCTTTAAAATAGGTGACCCAACCCAGCTATGGGCACAATCACGGGAAAACAGACGATGTAGACCAGGGGTTTTAAACTCAATTTACCTGTGGGCTGCTAGAGGCAGAGTCTGGGTGAAGCTGGGCCGCATCAGATTTTCCGCCAAGCGGAGCAAGAGCCCGAGGAAGCCGCCCAGGAGTTTCCTTAGCCGACAGACAGGTGGGCTGGCTGGCAGGCTGCAGTTCTGGATGGAGGGTGCAAGAGGTGCTGTCTTGGGAGAGAGCCGGCGAGCGAGGCAAGGTTGTTGTTTTTTTACTCTTGACAGCAGAGGATGTGTGGGTGCCTTGGGGGGGCAGGCAAGGTGAGGGCCACAAACTATCATCTGGGGGGCCGCAAATGGCCCCCGGGCCGCATGTTTGAGACCCCTGATGTAGACGGATAAGGAATTGGAGGCTCAAAGGGTTGTATCCTTTGGGCAGAAACATGTGCTACTGAAAGCCTGTTGCTGTTGGAGAGAGGTGATGCAGGCAGTCTTTCATGCCTGAGAACTCAAACCTCAAAGGAATCCTATGCTTAAATCTTGAGGACCAATCTGAAGCCAATTAAGCTAACGTACAAATTCTGGGAAGCCAGAGACATATTGCTATAATCACACATAATAAGCCCTTAAGAATTTTCTCTCTTCTTCCCACCTTAAGACAGGTAGGTATTCAAGTGCTAACGCCCACTATCTGACCAAGGTTGTGTGTGCATAAAAAGGAGGGTGAAAAACCTAGGTTGCAATCCTGACCACACTTGCCTAGGATGTACAGTTACCTAAGGTAATTGTGCAATGCAGTAGCTGTAGGAACCGCTTGCAGGAAGCACATTTACCTGGAAAGGGCTGACTTTCCCACTATATTCAAAGGGTTTTCAATACTTTCTTGGAAGCAATTCCAAATAAATTGCATGGGACTCACCTGCGTAGTAGTTAAAGTGCCAAATAATTTTCTGTGCTGAATGGTGCATGCCATCTGATAAAATGGCCAAGAAAATTCATGTGGTCTAGTCTGCACCAACAGGTTGAATATAGCAAATCTATATGCTTTTTCCCCTGAGTTATTCAGCATTTAAAACATTTTTGAGGGGAGAAGATAGACAGAGGAGTTTTGAACTAGTGAGTAGCAGAGAACAAATTTCCTCTGTAATCAATGGCAGAGCAGTTCACACATTCGAAGACAGCTGTCATGCTGCCTTTTATTTGCTCCTCCTCAGGCTAAACAATCTCCTATATCCTTCATCCTTTTCTTCAAAGAGATTTAGTCTTCAAAACTGTTGGCAGTTTTATATAGATCTTAAGAATCTCCTGTAATTTTTCTTAATAAAAATATTGCTAACAGGCCTATGGCAAGCCTTTGCTATAATCACATGCAAGAGAAATACAAGGTGAAGAGAGAGAGAGAGAGAGAACGGGTTCATTTTTCCCACTCTTTCCTCAAAACATTCCAAACAATAAAGGTGGGGTACATTTTAAGATGTAGACAGCATCTTAAAAAGCAGAGACATCACCTTGCCAACAAAAGTCCACATAGTCAAAGCTATGATTTTTCCAGTAGTGATGTATGGAAGTGAGAGCTGGACCATAAAGAAGGCTGACCACTGAAGAACTGATGCTTTTGAATTGTGGTGCTAGAGGAGACTCTTGAGAGTCCCCTGGACTGCAAAGAGAACAAGCCTATCCATTTTGAAAGAAATCAACCCTAAGTGCTCACTGGAAGGACAGATCCTGAAGCTGAGGCTCCAATCCTTTGGCCATCTCATGAGAAGAGAAGCCTCCCTGGAAAAGACCCTGTTGTTGGGAAAGTGTGAAGGCAAGAGGAGAAGGGGACGACAGAGGACGAGATGATTGGATGGTGTCATTGAAGCTACCAACATGAATTGACCAAACGCCGGGAGGCAGTGGAAGACAGGAGGGCCTGGCATGCTCTGGTCCATGGGGTCACAAAGAGTGAGACACGAATTAACGACTACACAACAACAAGATGTTGCTTTGCACTGTTTAGAAATCCTGCAACAGAGACAAACATTTTACAAAATGTACAAAATTTGACCTGTCATTTTTAATATGCCTTTTTGAACATATATACACAGAGAGAGAGAGGCAGACAGAGACACCAGTTCCTGCTCTCCTACTATAGTTTGTGTTTAGAGAAATATTAGAGGAACTGGGTGTGCCAAAGGTGAGTATCCTGTCCCACATCTGCCTGGTTGCTCCAAAGTAATTCAAAAATGGAGTGTGTTGAGGAAGAAAAGAAGGTTCATGGGAAAATATGAAAACTTTAATGAGAACATTTTTCTTACCACAGAATTCCACTATGATAAACGGAAAAGCATTTGACAGGTGCTCAAGAGACCTTTTAAACAATAATTTCTTCCCCCTTAAGCTGTCCTCCAACACTACCTAGCAGGGTCACCCGGTCTTAGGAAAGATCATGACAACATTTCCTTTGCACATCACTCATCAGCTAACCTTTTGTTGGGATCTAACTCCATGCCCCCTCCCTGCCCCACACACATATGAAAGACACACCTTACTAGAGCAACGTCCATCTGGGTCAGCATGCTGCTTCAGAAGAACAACAGAGGGAGGGGGGGAAATCAAGATGGCACCTTTTCCTTCTTGTTTGTTTTCAGCACTTGGTATTCACTGATATTCATATATTCCAGGTGTAGGAACACTGATATACTATCCTGACTTATAGAAATTTCATTTAGCCACACCAAGATAGTAAATTTCTTCGCATTTTCTGACTTGTATCATGATCAGAACACGAAGCACATCTTACAGGTAAAAAAATAATACCCTGTTTTCCTGAAAATAACACAGGGGCTTATATTAATTTTTGTTCCAAAAAATGCATTAGGACTTATTTTCAGGAGATGTCTTGTTTTTTTCATGTACAGCAATCTACATTTATTCAAATACAGTCATGTCATCTTCTTCTGGTTGCTGCATAATGGTGGAGGGCAGAGTTTCACTCAACTGGGGCTTATTTTGGGGGTAGGGCTTATATTATGAGCATCCTGAAAATCATACTAGGGCTTATTTTCAGGTTAGGTCTTATTTTCAGGAAACAGGGTAATAACAATAATACATTAGAGTGAAGAGGGGAAAACTCCACCCACTAAGCATGCACTCACTTGACCTGCTTATGAATTTATAAGAATCTAGAACTCCTCTCTTGTACTGATATGGTACTACATGGAGGGAAAAACAATGGATATGGATTTTAAACATGAATTTCAGCCTACAGGTTTAGATACTAGGTGTTCTGCTGCACACCTAGACAAAGCAACATACCTTAATTATTGTTGCATACGCAAGCTTGCATAGCTTCCCCCCTTCTTTTTAAAAAGAATCCCACACAATTTATAGCTTCCACATAGGAATTCACTGTTCACTTGGAAACACTTACTCCAGCTAAATGTAAAAGTTCAGGCGAGAACTCTGCATTTGGAAAAAATTGTCTGCATTTGCACACATCATTGGGGGCATGGGGGGGGGGATATCTTCCCTATCTAGCCTTCCATTCCCCCACGTAAAACTTCTCGCCTTTCAAATTAAATTTCTCATCAGTTTTATACATCCAATGTGTCGAACTCTGCCCACTGATTCTTGGGGCTGATTAGAGCCTTCAGTGATAAGCATATATTATACCCTGAAACAGTTTTATGAGGCCTGCAGTTCTTCATCGACCATACATCTGACTCTGCCAGGTTCATTCTCTTTGGCCTATTGATATTTAATGAACAGCACTGACAATATTATCTGCCTTTGCACCAAAATGGGAAGTAAAGTATCTCTGGTGGCCAAGTAGCCCACGGGGGGGGGGGGGGGGAGAGACTGGATCACTTCCAAGATTTCAGTCATTTGTTGTTTACGGATCGTCCTCAAGAGAAGTGCAGTATCAACCCTTTAAAACTCTAGCCAACACAACTGTTTCTGGTAATTGCATAGGAGAGGAAGCGTTGAACAAATTTTTCATTTCATTAGGTACCATATACAAGGAAGTAAATAGTGTTATGAGAAAACCCAATGTTCCTAAGTGACAGAAAGTTCCACTAGCAGCTTTTTTTAGTAAGAAAGTTGTAGATACCTAATAATGCTTATTTGTAAAGATTAATATTAAAAAGAGGGCAATAGGAAAGCTTGAGACAGATACTACTAGTTTGTGTTTTATTTTTCAAGCAGGGCCAGTTCCCCTAAGACAGCCAGTGATGTGGATAGACTGTTAGGCTAGGACTCAGGAGACCCGGGTTCAAATCCCCACTCAGTCATGGAAAGCAACTGTGGAGTGGTAATCATAAATCACTCCTTGATCATCTCACACACTTTGGAAACCTTTTCAGGTTTGCCATATACCTTAGTGATTTGACAATCCAATGGTTTATAGAAATAAAACAATATGCTCTTGGAGCCCCATCCTCAGCCCATCTGCAAAACTCCTTCAGGCAAGTTTGTCTGAAAAACTCAGGCTATGATTACACCGGCAAGCCAAATCAGAGCAGCTTGATCCACAGCCTATTCTGAGTAGGTGATCACATGGAGACCTTAAATTGTTTTGGTGCCAGTGCCCCCCGCTGGCCTCTCAAACCAATGTGGTTCAATCCGCAGCACAGCCCCCAGCCCCCATTCCTTTGATACCAGCCTCTGCCTTATAATATATTGTAAACTTGACGGCCTGCTTAATATGTTACATGGTGTTAAGAGAAAAGGAACAGTTTCCCAAAAATTCTCCATAATGTACAAACACATACACACATATCACGGAAACACAGTAGTCTGCTGTGGTTCGTTGGAGTTGTTTCTATTTCATATTGATGTTCATCTCTCTTTTTTTGTCCATGATCTAGCACTAAACTAATGTATCAACACAGTGATAAGATGATCTAGCACTAAACTTGGTAGTATTTTTTGGGGGGGGGGGGTTAATTTCAGGGTGATTAGGGAGAAAAATCACAGGGGTGGATGGTCCTGCTGTCCAAAACATCCACAGTCATGCCACCCATCCTTTTGGAGAAGGAAACAATTAATCATATGGGGAAAATGTCATTCGAATTGCTCCACTTTGAAAACATTTGCGAATATAGTCACAAGCTCAGACTCTTGCATTCCACTGAAGTCACAATGCAGCTGCCAAACTACAGATGTTGTTGTAGGGGTAGCCTTTCAGAAAACACTTTCCACTCACAAATTATACCGATGTCTGAGAGAAGGTAATTTCTGCATATATAAACACAGAGATCAATATCTGTTGGGTTTTCAAAATACATAATATGCACTTGATAGTTACCTTCTAGACACAAGTACCAAAGGTAATACAGAATTTCCAATATCAAATCATCTAGAAGAAATTCTTTAAGAAACTGCAAAAGAAACGGAAGAGCAACATGATCTGAAGAAATTTAAACACCTAAATAAATAAATAAACAAAAACAAACAAGCAAGCTGTGACGTTCACCTCCTTGAAGCACCTACTTTTTGTGCCCTCACAAAGGTTCCAGTCTTTGTTTCTCTCACTGCCACCTGTGGATTACTTCTCTCCACAAGATAAAAGATGTTTGTCCAAACACTTCTCTGGTAAATGCAAATAGAACTTATTTGTTGAAGTGTATCAAAGTTAATAATAATCACAGATGTTCTTCAGTTGTTCATTGTACACAAGCAAATCATTCACAGGTCTCTCTATACATACTTTCTTCTTGCCATATAATTAATTACCACCTTCTCTATCTATTTATCTTAACCAGCTTCTAACTCAATCTCTATCTCTTCTGCCTCTGACACTAACTC
The DNA here is from genome assembly GCF_051106095.1 of Pogona vitticeps. Lineage (NCBI taxonomy): Eukaryota > Metazoa > Chordata > Lepidosauria > Squamata > Agamidae > Pogona > Pogona vitticeps. The sequence continues at coordinate 215,471,094 of NC_135784.1, read as the reverse complement.
ACCCCTGACTGACTCTTGACTGACGGACTCCTCCTCTCAGACTCCGCCTTTTAATATCTCTTTTGGCTCCGCCTCTCAAACACATTAGCATAGTACATGAGTAATACATGACTTATTTTGCATAACAAGGGGTGAACGCTACATAAGCCTTCACATTTTATCCCAACAAGGTAGAAAGCCAGCTCCAGAGATGACCACCACCCTACAAGAGTTTAATAATGCAATGAAAGGCACTTTAGGACTTCACATTTTTAATAGGTACTGACCCTATGGTTCCTCAAACTGCTTAGAAAGATACCGTGAGGACAAATCCAACAGTGCACAAGTTACTATATAAAAGTAACAAAATCTAGGCAAAACCTAGGGTCAAGGCCTTGAAAGATCGTATCACCCCATTTGAGTCTTCTCAGTTTTTAAGATCTTCTGGAGAGGTCCTTTTCTCGGTTACTCGACTTTCCCAAGTTCTTTTGGTGAGGACGCAAGAGAGGGCCTTCTCAGTGGTTGCTCCCAGGCTTTGGAATGCTTTGCCCCAAGAGATGAGGTTGCCCCCCTCTCTCTTGTCCTTTCATCTCAAGCAAAAACTGTCTTCCGCAGGTTTTTATGCAGTAAGTTATCCCAGGAATGTTTTGACATACAGGTTTTAAAACATTTTTATTGTTTTTTAAAGTCTGTTTTAATCTTAATATATGCTAAATTGTTCTTAAAATATATTTACATAGTGTTTTTAACTGTTATTTTATCTATTGCAAGCTGCCTTGGGTAACCTATGGGGGGGGAAGTCAGCATATAAATAATTTAACTAAACCCATAAATGAACCCCTAAACAGGGACAGGATGAGATATAGATTGCAATGACAGTTAAAATACGATTTGATCTAATAACAATTGGTTAGTTCAGAGCAGATTACAAGAATATTTTCAAACATTAATATGATAATATAATCTGCATGAACTCAATAAAACCAATAAAGCTAATACTTACATGCTAAATTCTGAAACAGATCAGTTTTCCAGAAAGTTTTGTTCATCCTTTAAAAGACAGTACAATGTGCAAGAAAAATAATACTTCCAGTTTACAATGGAATTTAGTTGCTGAAATCCTGACATAGCTACACAAACAGCACAACATTTGGAGGGAAGTTGTCTTAAATAAGGAAGTCACTGTAGGAATTATCAGTTGTATACAGAGTCACATAGATCAGCATTCAATGGGGGAGGCACAATGTCTCTGATTTCTTAACTGAAGGTGATTTACCTTCAGAATTTATACCATTTGTGTTAGAGCAGCATAAGACCATAAGAGCCCTGCTGGTTCAACTTCCTGTATCTCACAGTGGCCCCACCAGATCCCTCGAAGAGCACACAAGGTTATACATCCCCATCATGGCTTGTAACCTGCGATGGATTTTTCCTCCAGGAATCTGTCCAATCCCCCTTTAAAGGCATCTAGGCTAGATGCCATCACCACATCCTGTGGCAAGGAGTTCCACAGACTAACAACACACTGGGTAAAGAAATATTTTATTTGTTTTCTTTGGATGTAAGAAGACTTTGAATGGGTATGCCTAGATTAAACAGTTAGCATAAAGCCTCTGAAGAACTGAAGAGAACAGGGGGATTCTCAAAACGTGAGGAAAAGGGCTCCTCTCCTGAATTTTCCCAGTGTTTAAACATGCCTTCACATGAGTTTTAGCTAGGTACCAGAGATACAAATAAGAGTTAAGCACCTACTTAATTCCACCCTGCCGCCCCCATTACAGAGTCTCAAAGGTGCTTAATTTTTGGCTGCATTGTGGACTCTCCAAAAATCTTCATTTATTTAAGTTTGATGCCATATTAGGGGGTGAACCCTTTCATTTTTATTTCAGAGTCTTCACATTTAAGTGCAAATGGATAAAGAAAGGTAGTAGAAATTGATGTGGCAATTGCTTTATACAAAGAACGTGCAACCTAAAATATTTATCAAGAAGCAGGCAGCATGAAAAGATATAAAGAATACTGGTTTATGTGGGGATTTAAAAAAAATTTAATGGTCAAGGAACGAATTTGGCCATGCATTCCCAGAGGGGGCTGTCGGACTTATAAAGATGCATTTTTAAAGAAAAACAGATACGATAATGTGTCCTCCACAGTTTAATAACCACACAATATTTACAGTTACGCTCTTTGGTTCTTTCCCCCTCTGACTAGAGAGTCATTTTGATTAACTGGTAGGCAGCAAAAACCTTTTTACAGTCTTCAGACTTTTCTTCACCTTTTATATATCCTGTTTACATATTTTAATATTAATGGAAAGAAACAACCATAAAACATGAGACTTGACAAAAAAATTGCAGTATTTTAACATTTAAATTTGGCTGTAAATAAAGTAAACATAATAAACACATTTCCTCCCCCTTCCCTCTGCACATATTGCAGATTGACTTAGCAATAAACACAAAGCGTTATATTATCATGACTAAACTGCAGGGCTTAATAATCAACCTTTTGATTTGGGATCTGGGCTCCTAAAGTTCCGTATTTTTCCATTTTATTTATTTATTTGTTCATTCAGTCTTCCATTTAGCACAGTCAGCACCTAAAACCACCACAGTACAGAATTCTGGATCTTTTAACACATCATCAGGGGAGATTACTCTACCACCAATGAGTCCATGAAACAGCCATGCAGAACACCTGCCCTTCCAGATGTTGACAGACAATGATGTGCATCATCTTGGTCCACTAATTATGCTGGCTGAGACTCATGAGCCCAGTATCATCTGGAGAAGCCACAGGTTCCCCATTCATGATGTAAAGTTATGGCCTTTTCAGTCAAATTAAACTACAAAAAGAAGCTCAAGTTGTTGCTATGGGAGACATAAAGTCTACCCTTACAATGTCCCATAGCCACATTTTTCTATGTCCCAATGCTACTACTTTGTTTGGTGGAACTGGAGATAATTGCCTTGGATTTTGCTTTGAATTCTCCTGCATAAGCTTTCCTTCAAAAATCTCTGTGTGGCAGTCATGGTGTAAAACTCCTGGCACTCTAATTCACAAGTAGGGAAACTTTGATCCTTGAGATGTCCTGCATTACAACCTCGTTCAGCCCTTTAGTACCAGCCATGCTGGCTAGAGTTTTTAGCAGTTCCGGGGGTGAAATCCAAAATACTTGGAGGATCAAAATTACCACGTGGCTGCTGTTATTTGTTAGCCAAATAAAAATGTGGATCACATTAGCCAAGCAGTTTACTCTAGTATAAGCTCTAGCCCAGTGGTCCCCAACCTTGGGCCTCCAGATGTTCTTGGACTACAACTTCCAGAAGCTTTCACCACCACCTCGGTTGGCCAGGATTTCTGGGAGTTGAAGTCCAAGAACATCTGGAGGCCCAAGGTTGGGGACCACTGGGCTAGCCTAGATAGTTCAATGAACTATGTGAGACAGTAGCATCTCAGGCAGCAGAACAGGAAGGGCATATTAAAACTCCTCAATATTTTTCCCCTGTCGAATAAATTCATGGAAGGAAGAAGTGGCACAGTCTTTTTCCTTACTGTCGATGTCATATTCAAAGACGAGAAGGTTGCTTTTCAACCTTCAGCCCTACAAATTCCATCCAAATCATCCACATGTGCATGGATATCAGCCTCACTTGTGGCCTCATTTGTTGATTTGTATCACAGAAATGTTTTTGAGATGGGGGGGGTAGAAAGAAATGTTAAGATGGGAAGATCCTGAAGAATGTTTTCCTTGATGGGAGACGTTTACCAGGGGCGGGGGGGGGGGGGAAGATAACCCTTTGAAAATCCTTTTTCCAAGCTAGAGACAACCATTTATAACACCAGCAGCTTCAACTAAGTAGTTTGACACATTTGAAGGACAATTCCTTCATCGACAGCATTTTTATTATGTTGCCTTCAGAAGGCTTCATCCTTTATTATTATTATTATTGCTCACTAACAACTCTAATAACCTGCCATCTTGGTGATCAACGCATTAATACCTTGCAGCTAATTATTTCAAAAACCCCAAAGGTGGCAAAAATCCTAAAGATATTTAGAAGCAAATTAACAAGGCCTCTGGTTTTCTAAGCAGTTCAGGCAAATATATTTTCCTTCAATTGCAAAACACTATAATAAAAGAAAGCACTGCAAACAAATCTGAATTGTTCTAAGGAAATGCCTATAATTCTTCTTTTAAAAGTGACATTTTGAAGTCTAATTATTGTTCTTCATCAAATCACCATAAAAACAACATTAAAGCTTCTTGCCAGGAATAATTGGTACTTTTGATTCTCAGGGGAATTGCACCTTTTTATTGAGGTCATCCAACAGTTGTCCTGCCAATGGGGAAAGTGGCACAAAAAGGAATTATTCTGTTTCACAGGAAAAGGAGTAGCTTTCCTTTCATTTGATCAATATTAAAAATCAGTTTCCAATAGCGAGGTAAACTGTTGCTTGTTTCACCCTTGCAGACAAAGATGAGGAATTGCTTCTCTCTCTCTCTCTCTCTCTCTCCCCTCATCCTGTGAATGGATGAGGCATTTTCCGGTGCTATCACTGGATTGGCTTTATGCAAATTAACTCAGTTGTGCAAATTTTGTAACTTGCAAAAGATGCACAGAATTTCAACCGCAGCAGCTTTGTACCAAGAACTCTCAAAAATCTAAAGCATTGGGTGGGTTCTTTGCATCTTTTCAACTAACATCTAGTCCTTGTGTGCTTTGCTGTGTTTGTTTTGCTTCTTAAAGGGAAAAGACACTAATTTTGCATTAACCGCCCCAGAGACACACACTTTAAATTGCCAAAAAGCAAACAAACAAACTTGATACTGGGGGACCACTTTGTTAAAAAGACTCACATTAGGAGTAATTGGTATTTTTAATTCTCCGGGGAGTATTCATTTACATCACCCAACTGCAGTCTGGCCAGCAGGGAAATGGCAAATATTCATTTAATGAAACAGGAGAGGAAATCTCGTGGGACTTGAAAATTCTTCATTGAGGTATCTCTTTGGGACACAACAGCCTACACTGACAAAAATGAAGGACTTGGCAAGAATTCTTTCCATCCTTACTTTCAAATAAATGAAAAAATGAAATTATTTTCTCTCTTTCCTTGCTTTAGTTCTGAACTAGTTGAAAATGACTTTCTTGTGGCATTCATCCAGGGCCCTCCATTCCCCCAATGCTTTCATTTCTGACTTTACAGCTGGGTGGCAAAGGGTCTCTCTCTTTGCTTGGAAATGTGGCTTTTTAGGAAAACAACTCTCAGAAACCCCCATTGGGAATTGGCTACTATTACATACACAGAGCGGGCAACCTACTTTCCTTCTGCATTACAGAATTCCCATGAGCTATGGAAATGGATTGCAAAATTGAAAATTGCTCATTAGCACACTGTTCCTCTTCGTGGCCTCTGTGAAACACATCCTGTAACAAAAAACACATTAGAATAAGGTCCCTCCTCCCTCATATAAGTACCTTGGCACCAAGGCTCTCCTTTCAGTTTTCTTTCAACTGAGAAGAAAACATTGACAGCCTCATAGTTCTGCTTCTGTGAGTAAAAGAAAAAGAAAGTTTATTCTTGATTCCTTCCTGTTATCAGTCTTTTTTTTCCTTTACATTTTTAGATACAAATTCATTATCATCAGAGATTTTTTCCTTTCTTCTTCGCTCTGCCTCCAGCTGCAGCATTCCCCCAATCATCACTTTTTCTCCTCATATTATTTCCTCCTATTCATGGCCCCTTTGGGCTCGTTTGAACCCTGTGTAACAAAATATCACTCTCTGATGGCCACGCCAAGTGTCTTTTTTGCTTGGGAGAGGCACACCAGACGTCCTTCTGCCAGCACTGTATGAACTTCCAACATGGAGTCCTCCGTTCTCATTTATTCAGATTAAAACTCCGTCTTTGAGAACAATCCCTTCAACCAACCAAAATGGTCCAACCTCATTGTAAGGCCATCTCAGAAGCCAAAGCAATGGACAAAGCTCTTTCTGAAACCTCAAAACAACATCCATCAAGCACACCATCCCACTCCGACATTCTATCCACTTCGTCTAAAACTTCAAAAACCCATAAATCAAAGCACTCAATACCGAAATCCTCAATATCGAAGCCCTCCACTAAACATCAAATGTCCACTGAAGCCTCTTCAGTTCCAGAGCCTTCTCTGCCTAAAAGACCTAAACAGCATAAATCTGCAATCATCTCTTAGCACTCGCAGCAAGCCGTCAAATCAATCTCTATAGGTTCACCTTCTGACAATGACGGAATCCCCTCTCATCAACCCTGCTTCCAATCACCGGAATGAGATGATAGAGTCAATCGATTAACATCTTCTCTTTCCAGTCCTCAACTGGAGCAACCCTTCCGTAGTTGCTTCACCTGACAGGGTCGACTCTGACCGACAATTAGAGACCATACCTTATTCGGTAACATCTGATCATCCACCACGACCACCTCAGAGACATCGGCCCCAACAGTCCCTGGAGCCATCTATTTCATTATGCTTGGCTCAGACCTGTGTTCAGCACTCTCATCAGGTTGCCATTTGCCTCGACCAGACAAACCACAACCGCCAATCAGCCGGTTGCTCTATCAGCTCAGCCATACCTTCTCATGGCAGGCCTCAATCTCAACAGCCATCGGTGTCGAAACAGCCATATCACCATGACCCACCTATCTGGGACCTAAAAGATCCAGGACGGTCGAGCAATTTCCTTCTACACACGAGGCTTTTACAGCTCCAGCCTCCTGATATTTTCCCGCTAAACCAGACGAAGGAAATCATTCCTCTCGCTCGGCACCTCCAGCATCTATATACTCCACTGCTTTACCAGCTCGTCAACAACCTCCATTTCAACATCACCGAGACACAGGCTCTGATATTGATGATCTTCAATATCCATCCTGGTCCATAGACACTCATTCTGTTCCTCTATTGATGCACGATTTCCATTGCCCGACAGAACCAAGCCATTGAACTCAACATCACTATGACCCCGAGTTCGACACCAACATGCAACCATATCAAACGACATCCATGGACACTCGGATGACATCTCTCGATATTGAAAATCCTTGACGCCAACAAATGCCCATGAACATGCTGGCTCCATTGACATCAAGACACAAACGTCAATACTATGACAATCTACCTATTGACACCGAAGTTGATTGACAATCTGTCACCTCCCGGCGCGATTCCGATTATTCCGATCACGATCCAGACCTCAGGCGCCGTCAGTATTACTTGCCTTGTCGATGCCGACCCACCATCACCAGCGGAAGACTTCCAAACTTATGCCCAACTTATGATCCATATGGCTAAGTCTCTCAATCTCCAAACCCACTACTGTATCTTTCAACAGAACTGGCCGATCATCTCTATGACCTAATCTCTAAAGATACGACTACTCCAGTACACACCTCAGTGCTTCCGTCTCTACTCAGCACCGCTCAACAATGCTGTACAAAACCAGCCTCTTCCCATACCATGTCTAAACAAATCGATAACCTCTACAGAGTCCATAATCCTGGAGCTCTGTTTCTTCAAAAATAACAAGCTCCAAACTCTTTATTTTTGTCAAAGCCTCACAATCCAGATCTCGACATTGACAAACCCTCATGCCACCAAATAAAGACAGCAAAGGCATTGACTCAATGGGAAGATGGTTTTATTCATCAGCAGTGTTCACCATGCGTGTCGCTAACTACCAGGGAGCCATGGGTGCATATCAACATTTCCTTTGGGACAATATGTCAACATTTGTCGAATCGTTACCAGAAGATATAAAAGTACTCGCTCATACCTTTCAACAAGAAGGTCTTTCCGTTGCCAAACAAGAGATGCTTTCTGCTAGGCACACGGTAGACGCCACAGCAAAGTCAACGGCCATTTCAGTAGCCTTACGATGTTTCTCTTCGCTAAGGACAGCTGGCCTGGCTGAGGATGCCCGCGCACGTATTGATGACCTTTCATTTGATGGGGCAGGTCTCTTTAATGCTGAAACTGATATTTTGGAAAATGTGCAAAAGAAAAGATCAGCAGCTAGACATTGGGGAGTTTATCCATCTTAGCAATAACACCCCAACAAAATCAATGGAGACGACCATACAACCCATATCAAAAATTCCAATGTGATCCTCCAAAACAAACATACACCTTATTTCAGAAATCAAAGAAATAAACCCCGCCAACAACCCATTACTAGGCACAATGACTGCAAACCCAAACATCATGTTTGACATTCCATGACAGAGATCGCATAGCACCCCACCCATCCTGCCCTCTGGAAACACCTACCTGTCTGGGAATCCATCACTACAGATGATGATCTCTTCAGTCGTGGTTTCTCACTCTCTTCGACCCGCTCACAGACCCTCCTCACACTCTTTTAAGGGTCACTCGCCTTCCAACTTCAATTTTCCTCCCAACCTATATGTCAGGCAGCCGTTCCGACTACCACGACCGCATATACAGGTCACCACTGATGCCAGCCTCACAGGCTGGGGAGCTCACTACAAATCTCTCAAATGCATGCCAAGTGGTCTTCCAGAGAGAAATCGCTACACATCAACGAATTATAGCTGCTGGTGGTTATAAAAGCTTATAAAGCTTTCAGAAATCTCCTTGCTGGCAAGATGGTACAAATTGCGACCGACAACACCACGCCTCCCGTATGAATTGGAAGTACAAACGATACTTCTCCCGAGCCGGCATTGGAAAACACTTCCAAGGAGATGCATTCATTGGCCAATGGAGGCACTTACCTTTTTCCACTGTTCCCACTTCTCCACAAGGTTGTGGCTCGCCAACAAGACAAACCGATGCCATCATTATAGCCCCTTGGTGGCTGAGGCAACCCTGGTTTCCAGTCCTTCACAATCTCTCATCAGACATTCACCACCTCCCCTCACCTGCCCCACCTCCTCATGCATAACAATACCCAAGTACTCCACTCAGACTCACCTGTTCTGCACCTGGCAGTGTGGAGGGTTCCGCCTCGCTAATGAATGTCCTCCATCAATCAAAGAAGCCCTCCACTAAAAAAAAAAAAAGCTTACCTGTATAACTGGAACAGATTCAAATCTTTCACTGAAGCTTCTTCATTGCCTTCTGTCAACCCATCACTTGCTACTGTTCTACGTTTTTTGCTTCATCTCAAGTCTAGCAGCCTTTCCCTCTCTTCCTTGAGAGTTTAACTCTCCACCATAGTTTCTTATCAGCCCCCTAACTCTCTGGCAGCTGATTTCTTCAAGCATCCAACACTGAAACATTTTCTTAAAGGTCTATCTCATATCTACCCAGATACCTGCCCGCCTTCCCTGCAATGGTCACTAACACTAGTACTGCAACAACTTTCTAAAGCTCCTTTCCAAACTTTAGCTTCAACTGATTTATGGCTAGGTAAAGGTTCCCCTTGACAATTAGTCCAGTCGTGTCCGACTCTAGGACGCGGTGCTTATCCCCGTTTCCAAGCCATAGAGCCAGCGTTGGTCCAAAGACAGTTTCTGTGGTCATGTGGCCAGTGCGACTAGATACGGAATGCCGTTTACCTCCCCACCATGGTGGTACCTATTTATCTACTCACATTTACATGCTTTCGAACTGCTAGGTTGGCAGGAGCTGGGACAAGCAACAGGAGCTCACTCCATTATGTGGATTCGATCTTACAACTGCTGATCTTCTGACCCTGCAGCACAGAGGCTTGTGCAGTTTAACCTGCAGCGCCACCATGCCCCTCATTTATGGCTACTTACCTTTAATACAGTTTTCCTCATCACCATCATCTCAGCTTGACGAGCTAGTGAGTTAGAGGCTTTACGTCACAACTATCCTTATTTACATTTTTTTCTGGACAAAGTCAAACTAGCCATGGATTTTTCTTTCCTCCCCAAGGTCGTATCTCACTTCCATCTCTCTCAGCCTTTTATCCTTCCTTCCTTCTTCCCATCACCGTCCACAACTCAAGAAAGAATCCTCCATACTTTAGACGTTAGGCGAGCCCTTGCCTTCTATGTCCAATGTACCCAACCTTTGAGGCATTCACCTCGACTTTTCATCAGTCACCAACCACCTACAGTTGTGTTCAAAATTATTCAGCCCCCACTGAAATTGAATGTTTTGGCCATTTTGACATTGATTTTGATCATTCAGTCATCTTGCTTACATTTACATGAAAGAGGCACTTGTAGGTCAGAGAAATATAACCTTAAGTTTATAATGAAATAACCACAAATGTCTTTTCTGAGCTCACATCATTATTAGTTTTTATTCAACCCCCAAGTGACATTCAATCTTAGTACTTAGTACAACATCCTTTTACAGTTATAACAGCTTTTAAACGTGAAGCATAGCTTGACACAAGTGTCTTGCAGCGATCTACGGGTATCTTCGCCCATTCTTCATGGGCAAAAGCCTCCAGTTCAAATTCTTAGGCTTGCGCACTGGAACTGCTTTCTTTAAGTCCCACCAGAGGTTCTCAATCGGATTTAAGTCTGGTGACTGCGATGGCCACTCCAAAATGTTCCAGCCTTTCCTCTGCAACCATGCTCTAGTGGACTTGGAGGTATGCTTGGGATCATTGTCCTGTTGAAAGGTCCAACGTCTCCCAAGCCTCAGGTGTGTGACGGACTGCATCACATTTTCATCCAATATCTCCTGGTACTGAAGAGAATTCATGGTACCTTGTACACGCTGAAGCTTCCCTGTACCTGCAGAAGCAAAACAGCCCCAAAGCATTATTGACCCTCCGCCATGCTTCACAGTAGGCAAGGTGTTCTTTTCGTCATATGCCTTGTTCTTCCTCCTCCAAACATAGCGTTGATCCATGGGCCCAAACAGTTCTAATTTTGTTTCATCAGTCCACAGAACACTATCCCACAACTTTTGTGGTTTGCCCACATGACTTTTGGCATACTGCAGTCGACTCTTCTTATTCTTGGGAGACAGCAAGGGGGTGCGCCTGGGGGTTCTGGCACGGAGATCTTCATTACGCAGTGTGCGCCTTATTGTCTGAGCTGAAACTTCTATACCCACATCTGACAAATCTTTTTTCAGTTCCTCAGCAGTCACACGGGGACTTTTCACCACTCTACGCTTCAGGTAGCGCACAGCAGTTGAAGTCAGCATCTTCTTTCTTCCACGACCAGGTAGCATTTCAACAGTGCCCTTTGCCTTGAATTTGCGAATGATGCTTCCTATGGTGTCTCTTGGTATGTTTAACTTCTTTGCAATCTTCTTATAGCCATTGCCCTTCCTGTGAAGACAAATCACCTCTTCTCTTGTCTTCCTGGACCATTCTCTTGACTTCACCATGTTTGTAACCACACCAGTAAATGTCTAGAAGGAGCTGAGTATCACAGTCATTTTAAAGCTGCCTAATTGGTGCTTATTATGCTTGACTGGTGCTCGGTGACATCCACAGGTGTTTTCAATACCTGATCGAAAACACCTGAATGAACCTCTCTTCTTCAGAGTGGTAGTCTTTAAGGGGTTGAATAATTGTGGCAATGAAGAAACCACAAAAGAAACCTTTACTACTGTATTACATAAACAATTGATGTTATTTTAGTTGCATTTGGTTCTTTAAAACGTCCTTGTAGGATTTCATTCTGAATACAATTCCAAATGTACACTATAGTCCCTAAACCCCTTTACAGCATTGGGGGCTGAATAATTTTGAACACAACTGTACTAAAGGTTACCAGGTGACGTCTCAAACTATATCTAGATGGGTTGCTTCAACCATTCACCTCACGTATCAGCTGGCACACAAACCAGTCCCAAATGTGATTCACCATCACTCCACCAGAACAGTGGCGATCTCTACGGCATACCTACACAATGTACCTCTTCCAGACCTCTGTGTCTCTGCCACTTGGGCACAGCCATCCACTTTCATCTGGCATTATCGACTTGATCTCCAGCAAAATTATGATGCAGCCTTTGGACATGCTGTTCTAGCCTCTACCTTGGTGTGAAACCCTGCCTGCAGGTAAGGCAGCTTTTTAGTCACCCAGGGTGTGATTCACAGAGGCCACAAAGAAAAACAAAATGTTACCCACCTGTAATTGTAGTTCTTCAAGTGGACCTCTGTGATTCACACATCCCACCCTTCCTCCCCACTGTTACACCATTCTGCTTAATGTAGCGGCGGTTGACACAACTGAAAGGGGAGCCTTGGCACCAAGGTACTTATACGAGGGGGGGCTTATTCTAATGTGTTTTTTGCTACCGCAGAAGCTCTAGAACTTTCTGATGAGGCTCTGCACAGGCACAGATCACCCAGAGTGTGAATCACAGAGGTCCACTAAAGAAATACAATTACAGGTGGGTAACCTGTCATTTTTTGTTATGTTCTGTCAAGTTACGTTTGACTTATGGTGACCCCATTAATGAGTGATCTCCAGAATGTCCTGTCCTCAACAGCCTTGCTCAGCTCTTGTAGACTCAAGCCTGTGGCTTCCTTTAGGGACTCATATTTGGTCTTCCCTCTTTTCCTGCTGCCTTTCAGAAAGTACTGTATTTTTTGTTCCATAAGACGCACCTCTCCATAAGATGCACCAAACTTCTAGAAGTAAACAGGAAAAAATAATCTGTTTTCTTCTCCTAAAAATTTGGTGAGCCTTATGGAGAGCTATGTCTTATAGAATATACCCTAGGACCCTTTGGAGGCTCACCCAGCCCACCCGGGGGCCAGAGGGGGCAAAATCACCACCTTGAGGGACTCTTCTGAAGCTTCCCAAGCCTCAAAAGAGTCCCAGAAGGTGGCAATTTCACCCCCTTTGGCCCTGCGGGGGGTGGGGGAGCCTCCAAAGGGTCCTAGGATGTGTTCCAGGACCGTTTGGAGGCTGACTCAGCCCACCCAGGGGCCAGGGGGGTGAAATTGCCACCTTCAGGGACTCTTCTGAAGCTTCCCAAGCCTCAAAAGAGTCCCAGAAGGTGGCGATTTTGCCCCCTCTGGCCCTGCATGGGGGGCAGGGTGAGCCTCCAAAGGGCCCTAGAGTGTGTTGCAGGACCCTTTGGAGGCTCACCCAGTCCCCCCGGGGGCCAGAGGGGGCAAAATCGCCACCTTCAGGGACTCTTGTGAAGCTTCCCAAGCCTCAAGAGAGTCCCAGAAGGAGGTGATTTCGCCCCCACTGGCAGCGTGGGTGGTGGGGCAAGCCTCCCAAGGGTACTGGAAGGCAGACTCAGACCCTTGGGAGGCTCCCCTCACCCCCCAAGGGGCCAATGGGGGTGAAATTGCCAGCTTCACTCCATAAGACGCACAGACTCCCCCCCATTTTTAAGGGGGGGAAGTGTATCTTATAGAGCGAAAAATACGGTATGTTTTTTTTCAGAGAATCCTACTTCTCATGATGTACTCAAAGTAGGACAGCCTCAGTTTCAACATTTTTGCCTTCAGAGATAGCTCAGGCTTGATTTTACTTAGGACCCACTTGTCTTTCTGGCAATCCAGGATATCTCCAACACTCTCCTCCTGTACCAAATTTCAAATGAATCAATTTTTGTCCTGTCAGCTTTCTTAATTGTTCAGCTTTCATACTTGTATGTGGTGATTAGAAATACAAGAGTGGTTGATCTCTGTCTTGGACCTCATTGACACATCCTTACACTTGATCTTTTCTAAGTCGTTCATTGCTGCCTTTTTTAGTTTCAGTTTTCTTCTGATGTCTTGGCAGCAGTCTCTATTTGGATTTATGATTGAACCAAGATATGCCAAATCTCTGTTTACCCTATCTAATCACACTTTCTTGAACAGTAAATGGTCCAGCATTTTCCAGGGGCAAATTCTGACTGACGGTTCAGTACTGTCATGGATTGGTTTATGTGGTTTAAATCTTGTACTGAAGATGGGATATGTAGTAGTGAACAATGTAAAAAGGATTCCATATTGGTTCTCTGTATAAAAGATTCTGCATGCTGACAGTGTATTTTCCAGAGGGATGTGGGAATGTCTTCTTTTGGGCCTGAAGAGGACATTCCTAGATAAGAAGACTGGGTATTTGTTATGGTGGAGCTGCAGATGTGCTAAGGAAAACAACACCTGTTTCCCATGAGAAGAGAACAACGACGAGAAGAAAAAAGATAAGGAGGGACTGTTTACCTGACCTCATGCCTTGATTGGATGACAGCGTGAGAGACAGAGAAGAAGGGGGGTTCCAGCGAAGCTTGAAAAAGGAACTTTTGCTATGGACAATATTCATTCCTTTTTCCTTGACCTTTTTGGACTACTTTTCATTACATTTTTTTCTAGGTCTGTTTGCCTGCTGCTCAGTGCAGGTAAAGGATTGATAGAGATGTAGGGAGACTAGGGAGAAAGGGGGGGCTTTATGCCTCTTGCCTACCCTAATAGGGATTTTTAGAGATTTTTAAGATTTTTAGTGTTTTTGTATTTAAAGAGAATTGTTCCTTCATTTATATTTTGTATCAAGCCTTGAAAATGGTAATATGCTTGCTTATGCATTAAACTGACTTTATTGTGTAAATCTTTATATCTTTTTAAATTAAATAATAATTATAAACATCAATTGGCCTCTTGAATGGTATAGCTGTCTTAGTTTTACCCTGAGGGGGAAATTGGGCCACATTTAACTACTGAGTCCTACCCTGATTGAGCACAGTGAGTCTAAAGACTACATAGCTCATGTGTTTTTCTCTTTTGGAATTTTCTAAGGTTGCTGAAGTATCTTTTTAGGGCAGACTTGTAAGTTTTGGGGTGGCCCTTGGCTGAGGTTACCAGGACTCAGCCCAGCCTAATGAGGGAGCACAGGCTTCTAATTACTCTCTGTCCGAACGGTCAAGCATCTCTTAGGAGAACTGATTGCTCACAGGTACTTCTTCCTAAAACATTAAATGTCCATGATATTTGGCTGACAGAGTATAATTTACAGCATAATAGGTACAATACATGGCTATTATCATATTTATGGTGATTTCAAAAGTTTCTTTGTGTGTGTGGGTGTTATGTGTGTGCTTGCTTGGGGTCTTTTTTTTTTTTAAGGAGCAGGCTATAACTTCTAAGCATTTGCTATTTGTCACAGATTCAGTTTGAAGAAATTAGGGCCAGGATCCTGTTTCCTCATTGTGTGAGCATTTCAACATTTGAGAAGTTGGTGTAAGGCAGCGTTCCCCAACCGTTTTAGTAGTGCAGACCGGTGGAGCCTCTGAGGGAGGTGGGGTGGCCCTTCGTCCTTGCGCTCTCCAATGCACAAGTGAGGTGGTTGGGGAGTATTGTTGTGATAAGAGGGAGAGATTATCTTTCACTGTGATTGATCTTTTATCACAACAGTACACCCACAACAAAAAAACACGCTGATCACCACAATCACCCATCTCCTGAAAAGGACAAAAGCTGATCCTACAACTATACTCAACTATCCAAACAAACTGCACCAGAGCACAGGCAGAGTTCTGACTCCTGTCCTCTGAAGATGCCGGCCACAGATACTAGCGAAACATTAGGAAGAGCAACCTTCAGAACACAGCCAAAGAGCCCAAAAAACCCACAACAACCTACATGAAAGATGCTTGCAAGGAGATAATGAGGGCGTCCATCATCCAGATGCCCTCATTGTCTTGTCTCTGGCACATACCCAGAGGGCCATGTTACACACAGCTTGCCATTTCACCTACTCTTGAGGCTCATGGTGACCTGTTAATCATAAATTGCAGTCGCTGCAGTCATTGTCCTAGAGTACAACTACATTACAGAGAAAATAGTTTGATCTGCTGTAATTTGCACCTGTGGAAATCAGTTTTGCACAACTGAAATCACTGTTGCCATTCAGATGACAGCAAGGGCATGGGCAGAGAGGCTTGCATGGCGCTCAAACAGCATAAGGTGCTAATTTGTGACTTTCTCCTCCCTCTCTTTTAATGTTCTCCTGTCCTAGCGATAGTGTGCTCAAGCACTGAATTGAAACTTTTTTTTTTTTTAAAAGAACTGATTTGGAGACAAGATATGCTCAGTTGAGGGGAACTGAAACCCTCACAAATGCACCTTTGTGTCTGATTAAGGACCCACACAGGGCAGAAAGTGGACAAAAGCGATGTCAACTCAATCGGAGCAAATTTAAATAATTCCAGATGGCTAAATAAAAAAAGATGATTCCTCTCTCAAAAGAGATGATCCCACAATAGGCTTCCCTGCATTATATCAGGTAGTCACTGGGTTTTAATTCAAATTCACCTGTGCCCAGTTCAATGAAAATTGCGGGCAAAATGGTCCTCATCTCTTGTTAATGTAAAAGACAGGCAAAATCTTGGCTTTACAACAGAGTAAAAGAAACCACTGCAGTGCAGAGTAGATGGAGGGAGCAGAAGGAGCAGAGCTTTGAGCAATGTCAAAGATTTCAGTTGAGAGGGTGGAAAATGGAGCATTGATCTGTCAGAGAGACCAAGCACTGTACAAGCATAACTCTATTTCCGTCTATGTGCTAAGAGACTTCTATTCCAGTTGCTGGGGAGGGTAAGTGGAAAGGTGTCATTGTCTTCACATCCTGCTTGGGGACTTTGTGTGGACACTTTGGCAACAGAAAGCTGGACTAGACAGGCCTGGTGTGATCCAACACGGGTTCTTTTATGTGCCTTTTCTGAAGAGTATGTGCACTCTGTGTGCAACAAAATGAGAACAACATTTAGAAAAGTCACATATTTGGACTACAACACCCAGAATCCCCTAGTGAACATGGTCATATATTGAGTATCCCCAAAACTGATTGCAACAAAATCTGCACAGGAGGTGCGACACCTCAATTCTTTTCTTTTCTAAAGTTTTCAGCTAGCCACCACAGAGTAAACAATGATGGAATCTTGGGCATAAGTTCCAATCAATCACTCAGAAATAAAAAATCTACAGTGGTGCCTCGCTTAACGAGCGCTTCGTTTAACAACGGATTTGTTTAGCGATGACTTTTTCAGAGCAATCTTGCGCTCCATTTAACGATGTTCCCTATGGGCGATTTTTGCATAACGATGTTTGGGACCATGCTTTGCATAGCGATGACAGTTTGGGTCCCCCTGTTTCGCTTAACGATGGTTTTGACAGCCTCATGTTGGCTGTTTTTTATATGTATAAAAATGTTTAGAATGCTTGATATCATAAGTGCACTTAATAAACCCTTTGTTAAACTAATTTGACTTTGTTCCGACTCTTTTTAAATTTGTTGTAATTCCCCCCCCCATTGAGATGCATTGAATAGGTTTCAATGCATTTCAATTGGGGAACCGTGTTTCACTTAGCGATGTTTCCTATGGTGATTTTTGCTTAAGGACAGCAATCCGTTCCCATTGGAACGGATTATCTGGTTTTCAATGCATTTCAATGGGAAACCACTTTTCGCTTAGCGATGTTTTCCCATAGCGACAATTTTTTTGGAACCAATTAAAATCATTAAGCGAGGCATCACTGTATAAGCAAATTGCAAAGCAAATTGTCTTCCAGTGACTAATGCCTACAACAGCAATGCCAACTACTACTATACTACTAAGTACTACTATGCTTTAGACCAGTGGTCCCCAACCTTGGGCCTCCAGATGTTCTTGGAATTCAACTCCCAGAAATCCTGGCCAGCAGAGGTGGTGGTGAAGGCTTCTGGGAATTGTAGTCCAAGCACAGCTGGAGGCCCAAGGTTGGGGACCACTGCTTTAGACAATGGTTTCCCAACTTTGGGTCTAGTGATGTGTGGCGTTCATCCTTATTATGTTAAATAAGTCATGCATTATTCATTTTCTATGCTGATGTGGTTGAGAGGTGGGGCCACCAGAGATATAAAAAAGGCAGAGCCTGAGAGGAGAAGGAGGGAGTAGAGTTCAGTCAGAATTAGAAAGAGAGATAGTTGGGATATCTGAGGTGTGATTAGTCTGAGTAGTAACCTGTGAGATTTAAATAGAAAATTGATGCTTGATGAACCTGAAATAAATACTTGTGAATTATTAAAGGAACATCTGTAATTAATAAACCTGTGTTAAGAAAAAGCGAAAACTGAATGGACCTTCATCTTTCCTAAGTAAAGTACGTTGATTTAGTGATCAACTGGTGGCAATGTGTGAAAAGGTGTTTGGTTTGCCTTCATGTGCTCTGTGTTTGGAAGACAAACAGGGGCCACGAGGGGCAAATGTCACATGATGAAATTAGACTACAGTTCCAAATGTCCTTGATAACTTACTATGCAGAATGGTGATAAAGGAGACTGGAGACTCAAGGCTGGAAAAACCTAACTGAAATTATCTTTAAAACTGAAATTGTGAAAAACAAGCTGGTAGGCCCTTCAGCTATTTTTGGCTGGTTAATTTGTATAGAGGGGAAAAGTGAGTAGGAATTGGTGAGTAGTAAAAATAGGGCTGACGGTTCGTTAACACAGTGGTTCATTCATTCCAAAACTGATTTTCTGCTTGACCAAGTGGTTGCTTGGAGCACAATAATTAGGAAACAATTTATTCCTTTGTAAATATCTTCAATTTTCCTGAAGCTAATCCTTTTATGTTCAGAACAACTCCTCAATCACTTGCATTCATAAGTGAACACATCTCCGTAGCAAATAATTTTTAAAGAGCCTAATTGTGTAAACCCTGATTTTAGATATAATAATCTAAATATCATTGGATATGATTACTATATTTTAATTTATATTTATGCAGTCAGATACCTGGTCCTAAGACTAGATCTACTTTTTCCATTCCCCCTGTCCCAGCAACTTGGGCACAGAGATTGAAAAATGTTACGTTTTCAATTACTCCTTCGAGCCATCACCACCACATCAATGATGGTGATTAACTCTAATCCAAAACACTAGTTGCTGTGTTTTGGTCAGAGTCTAAAACAAGTAAGCTCTGCTCCTAAGCCTCCAACCTTGAGAGTCACCATTCAAAAGAAGAGGCATCTCTAATTTGAGGCCACAATTGGGATCATCATATCAGTCTTTTAGCAGGCCACCCTGGTTGACAACAACTCTAGTGACTCTCATGATGATGGAATATGTAGTCAGAGAAATGTAAAATGGAATCAGACAGGTTCTGTGTGAAGTTGATTCGAGAGACATTGGAATGTGTTTTCTAAGCGCCATGAGAGTGTTTTCCTGAAGACCATTACAGCCTGGATCCAGATAGCGATGAAGGCCAAACTGAGATGCCCGTGGAAGACTCAACGTTCCCAGCTGGCTGCAGAAGAGATAAACAACACCTGGACTCTTGCGGGAATAATGGGAGGAGAGAGGTGGTACAGCCTCTCGAGGCTAATTGGTTAAGAGCCAGAAAGGCCAAGAATAAGGGAGGAGTTTGGGAAGGTAGAAAATGGACGTGGGTTATGTGAAAATGGTTCAATGGTTTGTGTGTTGTTCTGTTCTGGGTTTTGATTTCATGATGATGGGACAGAAAGAACTTGATTGAGAGAGGATGTAAGGAGAAAGAAGGAGGTGGGGCTAGCCCACTACTGTATAGCCCACTTTAGTTAGCTTATTAGTGTTTATTATTTTTAATGGGAAATAGTTATTTTATTTAACTGCAATGATCTTTGAATATGTTCTTGATGCTAAAGCTTGTGCAATATAAACTGATTTCTAATGAAACTCTATTTTTCTAATAATAATTAATTATAAATTCTACAAAAGGACTAGTCTCTTGAACAGCAGGATCTGGCTAAATCCAGGAGTTGGAGAGGGCCACAAACTAGCTATCATTCAAGAGTCCTACCTAACTGAGCTTTTGAGTTCTAAGGAATCACAAAGCCCATGTGTCTGTACTTGCAAAGTACTGGGTAAGAGTAAAGTGTTCTTTTAAGGTCAGACTTATTCAAAGGGCTTACACTACGCACTGCTAAGGTCTTGGGACCTGCCCAGGCACAAAGTATCCTTAGGTGCAACTCATCTAGTTCTAGAGACTTGGATTCATGGGAAGATAAATGCTTCCTTACCACCTTTCAAAATATCCTGGGCAAGATGACTACTTGCATGGGCTGGACATGCTTTTCCTTTCATGAGAAGGCAGAGGCAAAACAGGTTGTTAGTAATTCTGCCTTCTCTAACAGCCATTAGCATTTCTCCATCCTCACCACCTAGTAGACCTACTACCTTGTTCTTCCTGTTATACCAACCATAATTGTAAACCCACTTTCAGTTATTGTTACCCTCTTGCAAACTTGAGTGTGAACCTCAGCCTCCTGACCTTTCCTCTATGACAATGGATACTTATTTGCACTCTTCTTTGGTCATATTCATTTCCTAAACATGTCCTTATTAAATCTCAGCCCATCTGAAATCTCTTTATGCAGCCACCCAGATTCCTTTAGGGGTCTCCTGTTTTCTCCTTACTGAACTCTTTGTGACTGTGCTTCCAATCTCTCATTTTTAACAAACTTCCGCCCAATATGAACTCTCTTCCTGAGTACTTCTGACTAGGGAATCTTCCTAGTATTCCATTAAGTCTACTGAGAGCAGCTTTATAAAAATCCAGAATGTACATCAATATTTTTCTTTCATCAGAGTACTAAATCCCAGGAGGGCACTGTGACTTCTGTCTAAAGCCTCATCCCATCAGGTTTGAGCAATGTTTATCAAATTAGATTTTGTTTTTCTGTGCTAAAAGTTTAGAATCATCTTGTCTCCCATGCTCTGTGCATTGGTAGGAAGAGATGGAATGGAAACCATTGGTCATTGCCTCCAGCTGCTTCCTTATTATCTTTCCGATCCATTGTTGGGCTTCCTGTATCACTGTTCCAATTTGCAGTGTATCATTGATGCTCTTGTCTCCAGTGACTGGTGTTTGCCTGTCCTACAGAAAACCATCTCTACTCTTCAAGATTCAATTTCAAGCACTCCTGATCAGGTTTGCAAGTTTTAGTAAACACATTCTTCCTAGTCCCTGTGATGTGCAATCCATCTCTTCCTAAAGCCCTTCTTCATGGAAGTGCAGATTATGGTCCAAGAAGCCTTTCCTGATGGCGACATGTGTGCAAGTCAGCTATTCACTTTCTACATTTGTGTCTCTCTTCCTGAGCCACAAGCTTCAAGAGTGTTAAGAAAAACAACTATGCCTTAACGTACGTTCCCTTTCTAGCCAGAGCTTCATGGTTGCTTGCAACATCTTAAAGGCTGTTTGGTAGTTATTTTTTCCCACATGGAGAAGGATAATAGTAAGCATGAATGAGTGTTGGTAAACTCTCTAGTCCTATTCAGGCATTTCAGAAAGGGTTGATTTGAAGGAGTGAGCAGGAAGAGTTCCAGCTAGAGATGGGCATGAACTGCTTGCTGGTTCAGCAGTTTGTGCCGGCTTATCTGTCAGTCCAACAGATGTTCTGAGCATTGCCTCTTCTGGGAAGTGATCACTCAGAGGCGCTGCCTGGAGGAGGTGGGGAAGGGAAGCCAGGATGCTGTCCTTGAGTGGGCACTCACCAGAGGCAGGGCTTGGAACCATGGAACATCTGTGGGACAAACAGCCAAACCAGCAGTTAATGACCATCTCCAGTTCCAACCCCTCTTCCATCCCTGTCACAATCTCCACAAGGAGAAGGACACTCTGAAGAATTATGCTGCTGCTACATGTGGAGTCTATGTGACTGGGGACTAATGAAAAATCAAAATTCACAATTGTGAATGAACATAAGAAGATTTCTGCTGGATCAGGCCAAGGGCCCATCTAGTCCCGCTTCCTGTATCTCACAGTGGCCCCACCAGATGCCTCTGGGAGCACATAAGGCAATTAGATACAATGTTTTCCCGAAAATAAGACCTAACCTGAAAGTAAACCCTAGTATGATTTTTCAGGATGCTCATAAGCCCTACCCCAAAAATAAGCCCTAGATAAGTGAAACCCCGCTCTCCACCATTGGGCAGCAACCAGAAGAAGATGACATGACTGTATTTGAGTAAATATAGATTGTTGTACATGGAAAAAAATCCCCCTGAAAATAAGCTCTAATGCATTTTTGGAGCAAAAATTAATAGAAGACCCTGTCTTATTTTCGGGGAAACAAAGTACCTGTCTCCTGATATCCCTCCCCTGCATCTGGCATTTTGAGATACCTTCCTTTTAAGCCTGGAGATTATACATCCCCATCATGGTTTGTAACCTGCAGTGGACTTTTCCTCCTGGAATCTGTCCAATCCTCTTTTAAAGGCATCTAGGCCAGATTCCACCACCAAATCCTGTGGCACGGAATTCCACAGACTAACAACACGCTGGGTAAAGAAACATTTTCTTTTGTCTGTTCTCACTCTCCCAGCACTCCATTGCAGTGGATGTCCCCATGGTTCTAGTCCTGTGTGAGAGGGGAAAGAGCTTCCCTCTATCCACATTATCATCATCTGCATAATTTTATACGTCTCAATCATGTCCCCTTCAGGAGCCTTTTCTCTAAAGAGCCCCATATGCTGTAGCCTTTCCTCATTAAGGGAGGTGCCCCAGCCATCATTTTAGTCACTCTCTTTTCCAGTTCCACTATGTCTTTTTTGAGGTGCGGCGACCAGAACTGTATGCAATACTCCAGGTGCAGCTTTACTAGCGTTTTGTACAATGGCATTATAATGTTGGCTTTTTAATTTTCAATATCCTTTATGATACCTAGCATGGAATTGCCCCTTCACGGATTGCTGCCTTGTCATGGTGAAGGGGCTTGAGTAATTCAGAGAATCTATGGGCTATGCCGTGCAGGGACACCCAAGGCGGACAGGTCACAGTGGATAGTTCTGACTAAACGCAATCCACCTGGAGCGGGCAGTGGCAAGCCACTCCAGTATCTTTGCCAAGAAAACCACATGAACAGAAACAAAAGGCTAAAAGATATGACGCTGGAAGATGAGCCCCTCAGGTCGGAAGGTGTCCAACATGCTACTGAGGAAGAGCGGAGGACAAGTACAAGTAGCTCCAGAGCTAATGAAGTGGATGGGCCAAAGCTGGAAGGATGCTCAGCTGTGGATGCGCCTGGCAGTGTCAGGAGAGTCCGATGCTGCAAAGAAAAATACTGCATAGGAACATGGAATGTAGGATCGATGAACCTTGGGAAGTTGGATGTGGTCAAACAGGAGATGGCAAGAATAAACATTGACATCCTGGGTGTCAGTGAACTAAAATGGACAGGAATGGGCGAATTCAATTCAGATGTTTATCATATCTAATACAGTGGTGCCTCGACTTACGAATGTCCCTACTTACGACCATTTTGAGTTACGACCAGCTCCGGCCGCAAAATTTTGCTTCTACTTGCAACCGGAGCTTCCACTTATAAACAGAGAAAGCCAGGGAAAAAAGTCAGGAAATTCAAATTTCTAAATGTAGGTGGCTTCTTTGTAGTTCTTTCGCCCCATCAGTGCAGTGGTGTCGAACTGTGGCCCTCCAGATGTTCTTGGCCTTCAACTCCCAGAAATCCTGGCCAGCAGAGGTGGTGGTGAAGGCTTCTGGGAGTTGAAGTCCAAGAACATCTGGAGGGCCACAGTTCGACACCACTGAGTTAGAGTGTGTGCGTTGGAGAAGACTTGGGACTGCCTCCTTCTGCTTCTGAGTGAGCATGTGTGTGTGTTTGCAGGGAGGCTTTGGGCTGCCTAGTAAGGTAAGGTGCTGTTTTCTGCTTTTAAAAACTGTTCTGGGTGTTTTTGCAGCGTGATTTTGAGCTCTGGGGGGGGGGTTTATGTTTCTACGCTGTGATGGGTCTTGGGTTTTTTTGTTTCCCCCCCTTTCCAATGGGTTTTGGGGTTTTTTGTTGCTTTTAGATGTTTTTTCCCCATTTCTGATGGGTCTTTGGGGGGTTGTTTGTTTGTTGGCCTCCCCCCAATTCCGATGGTTCTTGGGGGTTTGTTTGCTTTTTGGGGGGGTGTTTTCCCTATTTCCGATGGGTCTTGGGGTGTTTTTTGGCTTTACCCCCATTTCCAATGGGTCCTGGGGGTTTGGTTGCTTTTTGGGGGGGGGTTTCCCCATTTCTGATGGGTCCTGCATGTTTCCCTTGCTTTTTCCTTTGTTTTCTTTGCATTTCCGACCTGCCCCCCTTTTCTCTGTGCTTTTCCAATCTGCTCCATTAGTTTTCTGTGCATTTCCAATGGGTCTTGCACACTTGATTCCTTTTCTCTCTTTCTCCTTTTGGTCAAAGGGATTAATCTCGTTTCCAATGAGTCTTGCAGTGATTTTTTGGGGGGTGTTTTTTTTTCTTCAGCCGGAACGGATTAATTGCATTTCAATGCATTCCTATGGGAAATGATGCTTCAATTTACAACCGTTT
Organism: Pogona vitticeps; assembly: GCF_051106095.1. NCBI lineage: Eukaryota > Metazoa > Chordata > Lepidosauria > Squamata > Agamidae > Pogona > Pogona vitticeps. Next base: position 215,446,900 of record NC_135784.1, on the reverse strand, counting down.
CAAGTTACACCCATCTTTTGGAACAGATTATGGTCGTACGTCGAGGCACCACTGTATTGTGGCAAGAATCCCATAGAAGAAATGGAGTAGCTCTCATAGTCAATAAAAGAGTGGAAAAAGCTCTAATGGGATACTGTGGGGGAATGCCCCTCCCCAAATTTGCTAAGCTGTTAGCTTATTCTACAGTAGTAGAGCAAACTGCCCTGAATCACATCACAGCTGCTTCTGGGAGGAGCTACTACCCATTCTTCTTCTTTCTCATAAGTCATAGAGAGCTTGCTTAATTGCCTTTCCTTGGGCCAATCATAATGGCATTATGTAACCATTGTCCTATTTGAACTCTGTCAACTATCTGTATACTGTCAAATATCTGTGATCATGTAAGGTTAATAAATACAGTCCTCCTGGGCGCAGGGCAATCGTCTTATTCAAGGTCCTCTTTTACTAGTTGCCCATCAGGAGCACTGAAGGCAGGCATCCATCCTTGTGTGTGGCTGACTTCTTTAACTTTTATTCTCTAAAACTAAATGCTATCCTAATTACTTGTGACTACATAGATTATCAGCCAGCTCATTTCATGACTCCAACAGGATACAATATCAAAAATGATAGAATGATTTCAATAGAATCCAAGGCAGACCTTTCAACATCATAGTAATCCAAGTTTATGCTCCAACCACCAATGCTGAAGAGGCTGAAATTGACCAATACTATGAAGACTTACAACACCTTCTAGAACTGACACCAAAGAAAGATGTTCTTCTCATTATAGGGGACTGGAATGCTAAAGTAGAGTGTCAAGAGATAAAAAGAACAACAGGTAAGTTTTGCTTTGGAGTTCAAAACAAAGCAAGGCAAAAGCTAATAGAGTTTGTCAAGAGAACAAGCTGGTCACCACAAACACTTTTCCAACAACACAAGAGGTGACTCTACACATAGACATCACCAGATGGGCAATACTGAAATCAGATTGATTATGTTCTCTGCAGCCAAAGATGGAGAAGGTCTATAGTCAGCAAAAACAAGATCTGGAGCCGATTGTGGCTCTGATCATTAGCTTCTTATAGCAAAATTCAAGCTTAAACTGAAGAAAGTAGGAAAAACCACGGGGCTGGTCAGGTATGATCTAAACCAAATCCCTTATGAATACACAGTGGAAGTGAAGAACAGATTTAAGGAACTAGATTTGGTGGACAGAGTGCCTGAAAAACTATGGATGGAGGCTCATAACATTGTAGAGGAGGCAGAAACAAAAACCATCCCAAAGAAAAGAAAATGCAAGAAAGCAAAGTGGCTGTCCAACGAGGCCTTAGAAATAGCAGAGACGAGAAGGGAAGCAAAATGCAAGGGAGATAGGGAAAGTTACAGAAAATTGATTGCTGACTTCCAAAGAATAGCAAGGAGAGACAAGGGGCCTTCTTAAATGAACAATGCAAAGATATAGAGGAAAATAATAGAAAAGGAAAAACCAGAGATCTGTTAAAGAAAAGTGGAGATATTAAAGGAACATTTTGTGTAAAGATGGACATGATAAAGGACAAAAATGGTAGGAACCTAACAGAAGCAGAAGACTTCAAGAAGAGGTGGCAAGAATACACAGAGGAATTATACCAGTAAGATCTGGATATCCCAGACAAGCCAGATTGTGTGGTTGCTGACCTAGAGCCAGACATCCTGGAGAGTGAAGTCAAGTGGGCCTTAGAAAGCTTGTCTAACAACAAGGCCAGTGGAGGTGATGGCATTCCAGTTGAACTATTTAAAATCTTAAAAGATGACACTGTTAAGGTGCTACATTCAATATGCCAGTAAGTTTGGAAAACTCAACAGTGGCCAGATGGCTGGAAAAGATCAGTCTACATCCCAATCCCAAAGAAGGGTAGTGCCAAAGAATGCTCTAACTACCGTACAATTGCACTTATTTCACACGCTAGGAAGGTCATGCTCAAAATCCTACAAGGCAGGCTTCAGCAGTATGTGGACCAAGAACTCCCAGAAGTACAAGCTGGATTTTGAAGCAGCAGAGGAACTAGAGACCAAATCACTAACATACTGTAAGTTGGATTATGGAGAAAGCCAGAGAGTTCCAGAAAAACATCTACTGCAACTTCATTGATTACGCAAAAGCCTTTGACTGTGTGGACCACAGCAAACTATGGCAAGTTCTTAAAAGAAATGGGAGTGCCTGACCACCTTATCTATCTCCTGAGAAATCTATATGTGGGGCAGGAATCAACAGTTAGAACTGGATATGGAACAAGTGATTGGTTCAAAATTGGGAAAGGAGTACGACAAAGCTGTATTGTCACCCTGCTTATTTAACTTAAATGCGAAAGGCTGGACTGGATGAATCCCAAGTGTGAAGGCAAGAGCAGAAGGGAACAACAGAAGACGAGATGGTTGGACAGTATCATCAAAGCTACCAACATGAATTTGACCAAACCCCGGGAGGCAGTGGAAGACAGGAGGGGGCCTGGCGTGCTCTGGTTCATGGGGTCATGAAGAGTTGGACATGACTTAATGACTGAACAACAACAACGCACATGGAATTGGCTTTCTTCACTGCCGCCACAACGTGGGTTGACACTTTCATCAAGGTGTCCACCAGCACACCAAGATATCTTTCCCGATCTGTCACAGACAGCTCAGCACCCATCAGCTGATACATAACGTTTTGGTTTTTTTGCCCCAATGTGCATTACTTTACATTTTCTTATAGTGAAATGCATTTGCCATTTTGCCGCCCATTCTCCCAGTTTGGCGAGATCCTTCTGGAGCTCTTCACAATCTTTTCTGGTCTTCACCACCCGGAAAAGTTTTGTGTCATCTGCAAACTTGGCCACCTCACTGCTTATCCCTGGCTCTAGGTCATTTATGAACTGATGGAAAAGCACAGGTCCCAGGACAGATCCCTGGGGCCCATTGCTTTTCACCTCTCTCCATTGTGAAAATTGCCAATTGACACCTATGTTTCCTGGTTCTCAACCGATTCTCAATCCATAAGAGGACCTGCTGTCTTATCCCCTGACTGTGGAGTTTTCTCAGCAGCCTATGGTGAGGGACCACATCAAACACCTTCTGAAAATCCAGACAGACAATATCCACTGGTTCGCCCACATTCACATGCCTGTTGACCTTTTCAAAGAATTCTAAAAGGTTTGTGATGCAAGACATACCCTTACAGAACCCATGCTGATTTTCCCTCAGCAAGACTTGTTCTTCTATGTGTTTTAAGATTTTATCTTGGATGAGGCTTTCCACCATCTTCCCTGGAACAGACATTAGGCTAACCGACCTGTAGTTTCCCAGGTCCCCATTCCTTCCCTTTTTAAAGATTGGCATATGTGCTATCCTCCAGTTCTTTGGCACTGTGGCCGTTTTAAGGGACAAGTTGTATATTTTAGTTAAGAGATCAGCAACTTCATTCCTCAGTTCCTTAATAACCTTTGAGCGGATGCCATCTGGGCCCAGTGACTTACTGATCTTTAATGTATCTAAAACATCCTCTTTTAACCTGCCTCTGATTTAATTCATTAGTCATGAGGGGCCATTTGGGCAATGGAATCTGCCCAAGGTCTTCTGTCGTGAAGACAGATGTGAAGAATTCATTTAATTTCTCTACCATCTACTTCCCTTTCCCTCTCTTACCATCCAGAGGGCCAGCCGCTTCTCTGGCAGGTTTCCTGCTTCTAAGAGGCTTGTCTTCCCTCCAGACTGTCCTTCAAATAAAGTTACTGGCAGGGGCAGGGCTAGAACTCTAGAACTTATGCTTTCAAATTAGCCTTATTTTTGGAATGCGTGAATAGGACTTCTGTCACATCCTGCATCTTCACACCAGGGAGACAGCACACCTCCAGAGATTTTCTGTCAGGTCCACACAATGTTGCCTCTGTCCCCCTCAGGCAATAACTACAGAACTTCCCCTTCTCCTCTGAGGAATGGCAAAAATCCTCACATTCACATATTTCTCCACAGCCATGTTTTGTTTTCTGAAGCCTATGACTATCATCCCTGTGCCAGTGGCCCAGAGGGGGAGTGTTGTATTGTTTTTGTAGCTCCAAGGATTATCCTGCTTGCCCATGCCACATTCCTCTAAGTGCCTGCCTCCTGCATTTGGTGTTGTTCCTCTTCCTTAGAAGCATCCTCCCCCACCCATCTTATTTTTCCAGGAGAATCTGTTCTGCTCTATGCAAACTACCTTCACTGAGGAGACAACCTGTAGATAGGCAAGCCTCAGATGGTTGTGCTTCCTCTTGCTGCAAGTCTCCTTTCCTCTATCTGGCAGGAAGACATGTCACAAATGCTACAGCTCATCGCAGCAGGTCCTTCAAGCCTTTTTGTTGTATGTAGCCATGTAGCGTACCTATGCAGACAGTTACACAGCACTCCAGGACTCCTCTTACATCCCCACAAAAGTTTTTCCTCTTTTAATCTCCCCATTCACTCACTCCTGCTCACAAACCCTCAGGACTTATGACTGATTTTAGAGCTAGAGCTTCCACCTACAACTCCAACCAAATCACTGACTCACTTGTTTTTTGGTACAGTGGGCCCTCGACTTACAGATGGTTCGACTTACAGACTTCTCTGGATGCAAAATTTAGATTCGACTTGCAGCCAGAGAATCGACCTACAGACCAGAAAAAAACCAAAATGGAACAAAAACAGCCGGTTACGGATTAATCGATTTTCAATGCATTGTAGGTCAATTGAGCCTCGACCTACAGACTTTTCATCCTGCAGCCACCGTTCCAATACGGATTAATTCCGTAAGTAGAGGATCCACTGTAATAGCCACTCATTCTAGAGCATGATATCCTAAGCAGAGCACAAGAACAAACAAAGAAACAAAAACACATAAGCAAACTTCCAAACAGGTCTAACTGCTTGGACAAACAACCAGCCTCAACCCAATAGACACCTTACTTTGTTTCCCCTCTTGCACCAATCCTATGCAAAATACCCCTGCTTAGTCTCCCTCATCGCTAGACTTCTTATTCGGTTGTAGAGACATGGTCAGCTTTATTATTATTGCTGCTAGTTCTGCCAACTAAATCAACATGAAGATATTTGAACTCCCTTCCAGATCACCCCACAATCATTTCACCTTCCTCTGATTTTTCTTCCTTCATCAAGTGTCCCCAGTTCAAAAAGATTGTATTCCCAGTTGTTCTCACTCAAGCCAGCTTTGCTTCCTTCTGTCCCTACCCCTGAGCCATATTTCATTCTTAATCAGTACTGGGCTTAGTCAACTTTGTTCCAATCTTTTTCAACCCAAGCTCAAGGAAGTGGGAGAACAAAACTGAGCAATTAAAATAGAGGTTTAGTGTTCAACCAGCTACTAGCCATCCGCCTACCTCCATCACCCTTCCTCTGCTATGCCACAGCATAATGCAGACACCTGCACAGTGCTCAGTAAGACTCTGTAAAGGAAGGCAGAGAGCATGCAAAATGGCTACACATAATCTTCTCTCTACCTGTTCCAACTTTAAAAAAAACCAAAAACTTTTCATGCACAAGAATTTGAAGTCAATTGCATTTATTTATGCCATTCATACACAGTGATTTTTATCATCATTGTCCCTTTTTTTAAAATGGTGTGTTGTTACGCTAAGTATTCTGAATAAGGGCCATTGATAATTTGCACCACTGATGCAACAGTATTTAACTGTATGGACGGTTCAGAGTCTGCGTTGCTCTGCTTCATCTTACAGGGAGAACGCACATGTAACAAATAAATACAGCTCTCCTAATTAGGAGAAAATGTCTATTTTACAAAAGAAATAAAGTTAGAAAATGTCAAGAGTAATGAAAGAAGAGAACAGTATCACTGCTGCCAAGAAAGGAAACAGCTGTTGCACACGGAGTATTAACGGACAGGTACTTCTACAGCTTCTTAGTTTGGGGTTTAAACATTGTTTTTTAAACCATGTTATTTCTACAATTTAAGGATGCATTTCAGTCTTCTGAAGTTTAGCCATTCTTTTTTTATCTGTTCTCAGCAACTGGCCACCATACAGATCTATACTCATGCACCACATTTTCTTCAGTTCTTTACAGCATGTTTTAAGATGCACACACATGATATAGCTAAGGGAGACAATGTGTTTTTCTAGATTACACAGAGTATGGATGCTATGACCCACACTAAGAACTGAGAGCATCCTAGGGCCCAGAACAATTGAGATCTTACATCAATATTTTGGCTAAGTGCCACATCATACAAGTCAGACATATCAGTGCATTGCCTGTATCCTGTATCAATTTTAGAAGGCTCTTGAGAATTCCACTGAGGGTACAGTTTTAGAAAGCTCTCCGGGATTCTACTGAGTACTTGCTCATCCTAAAACATTACACCTGTAATGCACAATGGCTCTTTCTTTACTCCCACAAGTAAACCTTATACATCAGTTATTGGAAACGCCTCTGGCTCCTGTTAGCCCTAGCCATGCTGATGTCCTTTGGAAACTACAATCTAACAACATCTAGAAGGCCAAACACATCTCACCCATCCTAAGTACAAGTTGCCTAAAGACTCTCAGCTCTTCTATGGCTCTGTGCAGTACTAAAACATAGCTAGAGATCCATATTGTCTATGACTGTGGGTTTCATACATCTCAATGAGAAATAATTTGAGAGAAAGAATAAGCAACCAATAAGGCAAACGGTATCAAACCAATCCATTTCTATACGTCACAAAAGAAGCATTCTGGTGGCAATGACAGACTGCTGACAACTGTTTCAGCCACGAGTTAGGATACACAAAGGATCTGTATGAGGAATGTCAAAATGAGTCCAAACCTATTTTAGTACTGAAGGGAGCTAACATCACACCCATCAGAACAAATAGAGACATCTTGCAAATGAAACAGCCCCGGGGCTATTTTTTTGCATCTCCAGCTTTCATGAGGGCCTTAATAGCCCTTGCGCGCATCTCAAGCTCCAGGAGCTCCAGCTGCTGTGCTGACGGCTGAATATCATCTGCTGGAGGAACAGCTAATGTTGCTCCCTTAGACTCCTTTGGGGAGGATGCAGCAAGCCCCAGGATCTCATTGACACTTTTCTCAATGTCCTTTTGAAGGTCATCTATCTGGCCATCTCCACTTCTGATTGTCTTTTCTGTCACATCTGGATTCTCTTCTTCGTTGCATGGGCCTTCAATGTCACTGTCATAGGCATCTGCATTGATGCTGAGAACATCACTATCTTCTCCTTTTCCTGAAACTTAAGTAGAAAGAAATTCAGAAGCCGAACACAAAGAACTGCGTTTCACCTTGCAAAAATACTGCCTGCATGCACAAATACTCCCTTGCACAGATTTAAAGTATAGGAAAGGTCATCTATAAATTAAAAACAACAGTTTCTCTCTCTTCTGCCCTCCCCCTAAATTAAGACTGATTTAATTTAGACAAGTTTTAATGCATTTTTATTCCAATTTAGAAGAACATGCAGTAGACCAAAGCAGCAGTGCTTGGAAAATTTATTCCATCGTATGGAATTGCATGATCTATTTTCCTAATTAAAATGTCATAAGGTTTTATATCACAAGGACGCGCCTGCATTACAAAATGAAAGTTGATGTGGAGAGCCTTGGGACCAACTACTGTTTATTATTTTAGAAGTAAAGTTAATTCCTGTAGTACAGCTTAAAAATTGTCATAGAAATTACTTTATACACTGTAACAAAAATAATACAGTTTATCAGTGCCCTGATATACTTATTAGAGACGTTGGTGGAAAGAATTTAAGATGGAATATTTTAGTTTAATTTATCTTGAGAACAATTAGGACAATCTTATTTGGTCAGTTTTGGTTAAAAACATTGGATGTGATCTGAAAAACATTGGATGTGATCTCCAAGGCCCAGACATTGTGTGTACATTGTCTTTAAAAGCTAGTTCTGTAGCTCATGCTGCTTTTCCAAGGCAGAATAACTGTGTGGCATGATAAACTGGTATTCTTCACATACCAGTCCCAAACCCCCTTAGGTACACAGAACTTTGAAACTAAGCTAAGGATTTTAATAAAGTCTGAACAGAACTTGAGGCAAGCAACTAATTACACATCTCCAATTTTCTAAAAAAACATTGTAACAATAATACATCGAGTTCTTTGACAACTTGTCCTTGGATAAGCAATTACATATTTTTTGAAGTTCCTTCATTAAATATTTATCTTGGTGATGTGCCCAACAGAGCTTTTTAATCCAGAAAAACAGCAGTATATAAATGTAAGTGTATATTATTTATTTATTTATTTATTTTATTTATATCCCGCCTATCTGGTCTTGCGACCACTCTATATATATTACAGTGTATAAATGTAAGAAATGCTTTGTCAAACAGGCCACAGGCCCAAGAGGTCCAGTACTTCATTGCCACCTGTAACCAATCAGATGATCTTGGGAAGTGAATGAGAAAAAGATGGCAAAGACCAACTCTTGCCGCTTGTCTCCAATATGGATATTCCGTTCACAGATATTATGGTTAACCACCATTGATAATATCTTCAAATAATTCGTTTAAAACATGTGTTAGCAATGTGTCACCCACATGGCCCCCAAGGTCATTTTTGCACCCCTCCCAGGGAAGGGGGCTGAAAACCATACACATACATTTCAGCAGTAGCCCAGGAAATCCCCACTTATAACAAGCTTTTAAAATTATGCTTGCTTTGAGTGATTAAGGAAAAGTTTGCATGAAAATTTCACCAGGAAACTCTGAACGCTCTCCTTAAACCAAGCAAAATAAATGGGGATTTCAGTGGCACAATTTGTTGCTGAATTTGTCAGTGAAGTAACAGATGGGTGCACCACTGTTACTTCACTACCTAAAGGTGAAACTGGTCGCCAGACTCATCAAAACTGCCCAGGTCTTATCTAAAATCTTTAATATGAATAGCTATCATCACCATCTGTAGCAGCAAATACCAAAATTATGCACCGGCTAAGCATATCTCTCCATCTGAACTACATTTCTTGTCAATTTCTGTTCAATGCTCATATTCTTAACATCTTGTGTATAATTTTATCAATCTCAACAAAGCTTCAGCTTCTTAAATCTTTCTTCATGCTCATCCCTGATTGTTTTATTTCCCCTGCAACATATTTTCACTGAATGAGAACAACACATTAATAATCTAATATCCAATCAGCATTCAAATTAGTATGACTCCCACCCACCCCTTTATGGCCTCTAATCCAGAGTGGCCAACTTCTAGATGTCCAACTGCTACACATGGCTATCTCTGGACCTCAGAGAGCTGTCTTTATCCCTCAATACCCATATTTCTTTTTATATCAAAAGACAACATGTACCATCCAGGGAAGACAGAGCAACGGCTCTACCATGATTCCTCCACAATCCCCCGAGCTGTTTTAGGATGAGGAGAGGACATTTTTTCAAAGCTTTCACAATCCTGAAAGTTGCGTCCTTCAGTGAGGACCTGACATGGATGAGGAATGAATGGGCCATGCAGATCCTCCCAGATAGCATCCCTTCCCTAAAAGCTGGCCAAATGAATCATACATACCAGCTATACAAACATCTGTTTGGGACTATGGATTTCTGGATACAATGTTTCTTCTGACTGAGTATGACTTTTTGGCCACAATGACTGTTGTACTGCTTGACTTTGGGCTGTGTCTCTGGATCTCCAACACCTTGTTTACCTAACTCTCTGGTAGGACTCTTATTTCTTGACCAAGGGACCAGCCCTCCTGAGGACCAGGAAAAGTGGAGTTGATTGGATGTTACGTCTGGTTTTGAGAAAACAACCCCACACATAAAAATGTGTAAGGGGGTATGGAAATAATGGCTGGCCACACTCTTTACAAGGAATGAGTACATTCTGAACAGCACATTTTAATTATAAATGTGAGCTTGCTCTAAGCTGACATTTTGTATTGGCCAGGAAAATTAGTGATTAAATTCTAAGTCTGGCGTTTTATTACTGTTAAGGCCCAATATTCCATCCTGCTTTCGTTCCTTAGGAGGCAACAGTACCTGATGACGTTTGTTTCACACCTACCTAATCTCCTGATATGGGGATTGTCCAAGCGGCATTTCACGGGCCACTTCCCATATAGGTAGAGAGCTTAGTATTTTGATTAACTCAGTACTATTTATTTTCCAGTCTTCAGCTGAAGCAATCTTTCAACATTCCCTGAACTGTAAGCTATTGCCAGGATTGTGATTTAAATAAAAATCATATTTTTATTATTAATTTTAAAAACCTGATTTTTAAAAATTTAAAATGTGCTTTAATAATGATTTAAATCAATCTGATTTTTAAAATCATTGATTTTTATCCACCCCGTGTGTGTGTGTTATACATATTGAATGGTTAAGGGCTGTTTTTAAAGTGCTTGATGTATATCAACTCGGTAATCTTTACAATAACCATGTAAAGGTGGGGTTAGTGTAATCTGATGAAGATGGGGGGTCTGAGGCTAAAAAATATGTTTTCTTTGAAGTATTTTCAGTGTTTATTAAATACAAAACAAAAGCAAAGAGAGAGAGAGAGAGAGGGGGGTTGTGGCACCTTAAAGACTAATTACTATATTTTAATGTAAGCTACTGTAACTCTTTTAACCCTCCTCTTGTTAATCTTTTAACCCTCCTCTTCAGTGCTGGGTGCTGCTGGCAGGGCCATATGTTGAAGCAGCCACTGCCCTTTCCTCAACTGGGCTCGTGGGCTTCGGACCCCGCCCCCTTCCACACCAACGCTTCCCCCTTCACTGCTGCCGTTGTTTCCTGCAAAACAAACCCAGCGCCCGCCACCCCCGACGGGAGCCTCAGCCCAGGCACCGCCACTGGAGGAACCCAAGCCACCACCGTGGCGCCTCCTGGCAGCAGCGGAAGCACCTCTGGAGGAAGTGGCCCCAGGTACATTTAAAGAAGGGGAAGGAGAACGGGAATAATTTAATAATAATAAATAAAATAAATTATGGTAATTGAATAAATGATCGTTGTTCTTGAAAAAAATAAAACATCCCCCGAAAATAAGCCCTAATGCATTTTTAAAGCAAAAAATAATATAAGACCTTGTCTTATTTTCAGGCAAACATGGTATTTACCCTTGCAGACATGGACACAGTAAGTGTAATTATTTTCTGCTGATCCAAAGTAGTAACAGAAAAAAATCCTTTCAGATATTAACATTCCAAGCATTAATATTATATTCCCTAGAGTGGATCTTCTGACGAACTTAAGAGCTGGAACCTATCTATACACTTAGCGAGTACAGGAACAAGATAGTAGGAAACAGTAATCATGTTTCTCTGAATATAAATTTTATATTTGTTGTATTTTTGTCAATACACCTACTTTTTAAAAGTTAAAAGCTATACTGTTTCACCTCACTTTGCACTGCTTTGGGTTCACTGACTGAACTGAAAAAGAATATGTCGACCTGTTGGGGAGCTGGGCAAAGTGAAGACTAGGAGTGGGCAGAGTGGTGATCTGGTAACCCAATCAGACTTCTCCTACCAAATGTATATCAACTATCCTGCTACGTTAGTAGATGGTGGCAACTACAAATTTGTTGGGGCATTTTAAGTTAGGTAAACTCAATCTCATTCTTTTATCATTCTTTCTACTGTTGGGAATAGCCTGTCTAATCTCGCACAGTAAGGATGGCACATTGATCAATGAACAGTTACACACCAACTAATTACCTGTTATTTGATGATGGTCACATATTACATGAAGCCAAGAATCCCTCTATGAGGTGGGGCGTGGCCTTTTAAAAACTTTTCATTATGCTGTAATTTGTTACAAGACAGCTCATACTTTTACCCTGACAACAATGAGGAACAAATCAGCAGCATAGCAAAGCTTATTCCATTAGCCACCTTGGGTTCTTTTTAAGGAGAAAGATGGAATAAAAATATTTAAAATAAATAAATATTTTAAATATTAATAATTTGCTCATATCTTTTCATATGATCTGTGTGTGATAGGTAAGAATCATGTGATAGACTGGACTGAGGTCTAGCAACCTGAAGAGTTCATTTCCCTACTTTATAATGACATTGAAATACTGTAACTTGTTCTTCTAATTATCTTATATGGAAAATTAAACTAACTTATTTGTTATTCTTATAAACAAAATACCAGCTGGCTGGACAACTCTGTGATTTACGTTTCTGGCTGAGGAGCCAGAAGGTGGGAGTTTGATTCCTTGCTGTGCCTCTTGTGAGCAGAGCCAGCCTGTGTGGCTTTGGGCAAGCTGCACAGTACCAGGATGCTCCCGGAAGAGAATGGTAAATCACTTCTGAGCTTTCTCTACCTGGAAAACCCTGAAAAGGGTTGCCATTGATCAGAACCGACTTTTTCCATTTTGACCAATTTTGACCAATTAATATGATCAAATAAACTTACCATACACAGCAGGATCAGATCTGAATGCTACACAAAGTTACTTGGAAGTGAATTATAATCATGGGTGAGGCTGACTGGACAATGAAATTATAGCTTACCCATGTAAAAAACGTAATCAGATCGAACACCATAGACAGAAATGTATTACTGCCTCAAAAACACAATATTTAATAAAATAGTCAATCCACATATTCATCTGGAAGTTTTTACATGATGAGACATTAAAGGATCTACATGCGTATAGGAACCAATATTTTTTAATGTATTTGAAACGGAGGTATTAAATATTCATAGTGAAACGCATCAACTTATAAGTCTAGACAAAAATCGGAATGCACTACCTATACTAAAAAGGGATCTACAAAGCCTGCTTACTCACTGGTACATCTTAAAGGACATATAGCCTATTATGTTCCAAGATCAATATGTTGATATTCAGGAGATATGCTACGTGCAATGTTTTTAAAGAGACAATGAGAAAAAGATTGTCAAAAATTTACTCTTGGCAAAAGCAAACAATTAAAATACACAAGTCCTCAATTTACAGCAGTAGGTCACAGCATTCTATTCCTTTGTAAAATGCAACAAGGCACATGTACTCTCAGCAGTCCTGATTCACACATTTAGAAAATATTTGGGGAAATGGTTTATATTTGGCTATTTGAACCACACTGACGACAAGATGAATGTCACTAAACAGTGACCAAGATTATTATTGAAATGGGTTTAAAAATACAAACTAACACCAGATAGCTCCACTGGAGGAAAAGACTAAAGTTACATTGCACTAATTTTAAATCTCTTGTACTCCATTTATGATAATAAAAGGATAGCACTAGACCAGAACACCTAGAAATAATTATGTGCTTTATCAATACTTTCCTGTCATTTTCTTTCTTTGGGATTCTGTTTATAATGAACTTTTCCCCATTTGGACTAAAATATTTTCTCTTTCCGGACTGATTTTAAAAAAAAAAAACATAATTAGCCATTGCCTTTTCTGTCACTGTGACTTTCAGATCTCTAAAGCAGGAAGTGTTACTAACCTACTCCTATTGCTCACCAGCCCCACAGTCACTGATACAGTGGGGTCTTGACTTAAGAACGGCTCGAGTTAAGAACATTTTGACTTAAGAACCACTCTCATAGGAAAATATTGACTTGACTTACATAATTAGATTTGAGTTAAGAACTGAAAAAAACCCACGTGGGAGGCAGGGAAAGTGCAAAATTTGAACTTTCAGTTAACTGTTGGCCAGTGAAAAGGGTGCCTGTCTGCTTCCTCACTCCTCCCAGCGTTTAGAGAGTGGACTGGGAGACAGTCTTCAGACTGCCTGGTACTTGTACTGCCTGGACTGTATTTTCCCTGCCTTCCCTGAACCTTTCTTGACCTAAGAAAAAAAGAAACAAAATATCCCCCTCTAGTGGTCGAAGGCAGAATAGCAGCTTCCCATTACAGTAGTTTCTATGGACGGAAAAGAGCAGATACGGATCAAATGGTTTTCAATGCATTCCTATGGGAAATGCAGATTTGACCTGAGAACTTTTTTACTTGAGAACCGCCTTCCAATACGGATTAAGTTCTCAAGTCAAGACCCCACTGTATACTGTAAACTAATGCAAAACTGTCTTGGAATTGCCCTTCCTGGGGACCAAAGGAGTTCAGTCTTATGAAGGTTTTGGTTCTAAAGGGAGCACTGGCTGAATTAGCACTAAGTAGAAAACCCAAATGTCCTTCACATTAAGAATGGCCAAGTGGCAACTTGTAGAGTGGTTCCAGTCTTCAAACAATCTTTGGCTCCCAAGAGGTTTTCCGAAATGAAAAGTGAAAGGAAGCAATGGCTCTCCTATCTGTTCCATATGTCTTTAACTGCACTGCTATGTCATGTATTTTCTAGAAAAGCAAAATACCCATCATCCATCTGCCACCAGAAGGTATATTTTGAGAATCATATTAACTCCTTAATGTTCCTTATTAGCCCAGACATTTTGTCTTATCTCTGTTGAGTCCTTACTTAAAGATTGGGCCAAGTATACCAACTGGGAAGGGGAAAATACCTCTGATTTCCAGGATACTTTGCAGAGAATGGAATGACTTCCAAGAATTCAGAAACTTCCTACCTTGTGCTGTGTGCTAATCTGCAGCATATATTGCAAACTGCACATTCAGCACAGATTTAGCAGCTGGGGGGAACAGTAGGACTTACTGTATTTTTCTGTTTATAAGACACCCCCCCCACTTTTCTAACCCAAAACCTAAGAAATCCTAACTTAGATTTGAGTATTCAAGTCTCTGGGCTCAGTCCCTGTTGTATCGGATCACTGCCTATAGCTCCACCTCCAATGAGGTGTGTTCCAATGTTCAGCATCAGCTGACATCAGTTCCATAAGGCTCATGATTGGAGGAAGCTAAGTCTCCTGACTGTAGGAAGCTAAGCCTCGTGACTGAAGGAAGCCTGTTTGTTGAGGGAAGATATGGGCCATTTTGTTCTCTCCTCAGCTTACTTCTGTGTATAAGATGACCTTCAATTTTTAGTCTAAAGATTTTAGACAAAGGTATTGTCTTATACACGAAAAAATACAATCAATCCAGTAGAATATCTGCAGCCATTTCTAGTAAGCAGCTGAATGCATCATAGGTTTAGCCTTGACCACTACTTGCTCCATGGCCACAAGTGCAGAAAGGATATGGGGCTGCATCTCAGATTTTGAGGTTCACCTGCATGCTGTAAAAGCATAGTTTTGCGAACCACTAAAGCAGTGTTAGTGTTTCTCGCTGGAGGTGTATGGAGATATTTTTCCAAATGCAAAAGTCATGAAGAGAAGACCCCAAAACAAGACAAAAACAAAGGTGAGGATGGAAAGAGGCAGAGTGATGGAGAAAGGGAAATTGGTATAGGACGCTCATTCTGAAACCTGAGCATCCAGATGTTAACTGCACCTTTCAGAAGCCACACGCAAAACGGCCAACAGTCAGTGATCCTGGGACTTATTATCATCCCTGAGCATCCAGGTTTGAAAACCACTACTATAGCATACTGAACATCCCAATCCAATGCTTTAGACTTTATATGCAGCACAGAAGCCTGAATAGTTGGTGTTATGGCCCTACTGACACACTCCTTACTTGTAAGCCACCACCATGACAATATGTTACTGACAGCCTGTATCAGCCTACCACTAGAACAGGGGTGAGCAATTAATTTCTATAGGTGGCCACATGAAAAATCTGAACTGTGTTCGGGAGCCGAACCAACTTTACTTAAAAATAAAATGAAACAGGGATGTTATGATTGTTTTTATTTTAAACTTGTTAATCTTCACAAATACTAAAGAGGTTTTTGCGTTATGTTAAAGATAAGCAACTGATCAAATTTAGACAAAAAAGCTATAAATGGTTTTCATGTTCAATTTGTTCAGTGAGAGAAATCCAGTCTGTTGAACAAGTGCTTGAACACCGGACTGAAGTGACGACCAGCGGGCTGGACAGGAGCGGTTCACGGACCGTATGTGGCTCTCAGACCGCACTTTGCCCAGGTTTGCACTAGAGGATGTTTCTACTGTATCCACACTCAACTACTATGAACACCAGTTCAGGGGTTGGGAAGAAGAAAAGTAGGGAGAAGGCACTTCCTATTTCTTCTCCAAAGCCCAGAAATACAGAACATAACAAAATCTTGAGAAAATAAGTGGCAGTTTTGCAATTGCATACTTTGAGTGATTTTTTTAAACAGTACAGTCAAATGCCCAAATAATTAAAATAAAGTTTTTAAAGGAGTTGGGAGGAGAGCAAGGAAATGAAACAATTTCACAAAATTTAGAAATCAAAGTCATTGAAACTTTATTAGTTACATGTTACTTATTTGCCTGACTAGAGTGTAACGTTTCAGAACATAGAGAGAGGCAGTAGAGAGAAAATGATTTCATAAGACTAGCATGCTTACAACTTGCTAATACACAGCCTTTCACTTTTGCAAAATTGCAACAGTAATTTTTCATTATACTCTGTCTTATAATGAAAATTCTGTGCCCAACACACACTAGTCTTTACTTATTCTGAAAAATTCTGAAAACAAAAGGTTCTCCAAGCATGTTAAATATTTCACTGCTTCTGGCACAAATAGTGTACCATATCACAAGACTAACTACCTATATGTGTGTGAGGGTTTCTTTTGGAGAAACGGGTGAAGGAGCAAAAGGGATCTCACACACACAAAAAAAGCACCATTCTCTGCTTGAACTTTTTATGCAACACTTTCCATTCACAGCAAGTTCTGAGCAAAGACCGAGCACCAGAATACATATGACTAAAATTAATCTGCACTGGTTCCAGAATGAGTTCAAGCAAGACTGCTTTTCCTCTCAAGTAAAAATGAAGAGGGAAGGCTTTAAAAATTCTACTCAGGTTTCAAATCTTTTTTTTGAAGGAAATGTCGTTAATTTTCCCTGTGTGTGTATGTGTGTGTGTGTGTGCAAGTTCAAGTGTGTGTGCCTGGGTATTGTTTTTACGAGTTGGGAAGAAAATCTTTAGAAAAACATATTTCCTTTGACTTTTTATGATATAACTGGTATCTGGAGGGGAAAGAAAAATCAATACAGAACACTAAGAGAAATGTATAATAAATGCTCTTCCCTTCTAAAGTAGGAGATAACATTTCTTAAAGTAACTGGAAAGTAAACCACTCTACCAGTTTTATAAAAACCAAGAATATATTTAGACAATTAGGAACAATTATAGTCTATAAACAGAAGTCCTATTGAAGCTTTCAGGACACACAAAAAAGGAGTGAGGACGTTCTTCATCCCACCATTCTTTTCACAGAGCAGTACTCTAAAAAGGAGTACTGTACCTCTGCTATGTGTGGAGACTTTCTATATGACTCAAAACCCTGGAAGTAAACCCCAGTTTTCCAGTCATGTAGAATGGCTACACATATAATGTGCTCAGCTCTCTTCAGGACTGTTACTTTCCTCTTGGTGATAGGAAAAAAAGCTAGACTAGCTAGACTAACATGCTTCCTTTCCTCATATGTACAGGTTATGCCTATCCAAAAAAACCTATCCAAAAAGCCTATCCAAAAAAAACCTGAAAGCCGTTCATCCTGTGCTGAATTGGTGCAGAAAAGTATTTTTAGTAGAAAAGCCACACTTTCATCAGAACCAGATCAATGAGCAGGAATTCAACCAAACATTGGCAGTCTTGGGATGCTGCATGCAAGCTAAGGATCTCAGCTTAATAAACCACACTGTACACACAGACTCCCATCTCACTTCATTCCTTCCTTTGTGAGAATGGAAAAACAAACGTAAAATAATAGCTTTGCATAATGCACCAACCTCGGATGTAGTTATAATTTAATTGGAATGTGTCCAAACAAGCCAGCATTGGAAACAGCTGGGCTGGACTTGATGACCCAGGGGTCCCTTCCAGCTTTGCAGTTCAAAGATGATGATGATGATGATTCAGAGTGACTAGCCTAATTATTGTGTGTGTGGGGGGGGAACAAATGAGAAACTTAGTTGTGTGACCTATAAGTAAAGTTGAAAAGCAGAGGTGATACCTTTATTGAGTCACCAACATATTTTTTAGAAGGAGAAAAACATTAAGCATTCAACTCCTTCAGACTTTTTCATACGGCTGGATGTTATAACACCTGGGAAGGAGAGAAGCAGAAAAGGCCAGTAATCTTCCCAGTCAGATGTTCATGGCATGAAAGATTGCAGTCTCCAAAATGGAGGCTGCAAGCCTGGAGAGCCAGCTAGAAGCATTATTTATTTATTTATTTATTTATTTATTTATTTATTTATTTATTTATTTATTTATTTATTCATTCATTCATTCATTCATTCATTCATTCATTCATTCATTCATTCATTCATTCCCCGCCTATCTAGTCAATTGTGACCACTCTAGGCGGCTTACAACACACACTAAAAAATTAAACAAATAACATATCATAAATATAACATACGCTGGGCACCTTTAAAACCCAATTAAAAACATGGCTGTTTATTCAGGCCTTCCCTCCAGCCAACTCTTGATTTTTTTCTTACTTTTCCTTTTTATCTTTACTGCTGTTCTTGTTTGATTATTATGTATTTGTCTATGTTTTATTATTTGATTTTATATTTGGAAGCCGCCTAGAGTGGTCCGGTGGGCCAGATAGGCGGGGTATAAATTAATTAATTAAATAAATAAATAATTAAATAAATAAATAAATAAATAAATAAAATAATTAAAAGATAGAATACATTTTTTCCCAAAGATGGTGAAAAACAGGGTATATTATAGCAGAAAGAAAAAATAATAATTAAGTATTAGGTGGAAAGGGGGAAGGCCTGCCTGAACATCCATGTTTTCAGTTGTTTCTTGAAAATCCCCAGTGAGGGAGCTGCGCGAATATCAGGAGGTAAGTTGTTCCAGAGGCAAGGAGCCACCGCCGAGAAGGCCCGGTTTCTTGTTTTTTCCTTCCGGGCCTCCCTCGGCGTTAGGCTCCTCAGCCTCACCTCCTGGCTCGCACGAGTGACACGGGTAGAACTGGGTGGGAGTAAGCGGAACCGAATGGGCAGCCAACGCGGAACCGAATGGGCAGCCAATGCAGCGCGGCCAGAATAGGAGAAATGTGATGGTATCTTCGCGCTCCACTTAGGAGTCTGGCCGCTGCATTCTGCACCATTTGGAGTTTCCGCATCAGCCTCCAAAGTAGCCCCACGTAGAGCGCGTTACAGTGGTCTAATCTTGAGATTACGAGTGCATGGACCAAGGTGGTGAGCGCCCCCACATCGAGATAGGGTCTCAGCCGGGCTATCCGCCAGAGATGAAAAAAGGCGGTGCGGACCACCGACGCCACCTGAGTCTCCATGGAGAGCGCCAGGTCCAGATGGAGACCCAGACTGTGAACCCCACTCCTTGCGGCAAAGGTCACCCCCCTAACAAGAGTCACCCAAGCCGCCAACAGTGGGGGCACCCACCCTCAAGACCTCCGTCTTGTCCGGGTTCAGGCTCAGCCCGTTCTCCTGCATCCACTCCAGTACGGTCCCCAGGCAGCGCTGAGGGACAGGACGGCATCACCTGCAGTTGGTGTAAAGGAGATGTAGAGCTGGGTGTCATCCGCATACTGATGACACGACGCCCCACATCTCCTGATGACCCCACCTAGCGGCCTCATAAAGATATTAAACAGCATTGGGGAGATAATCGACCCCTGTGGAACCCCACAATTGAGACTCCACGGGGCCGAGACACTCTCCCCAAGCTGAACTCTCTGGGGGTGGTCCCCCAAGAAGGAACGGAGCCAGGCAAGCGCCAGGCCACCAATTCCCAGCTCGGAGAGCCTCCCAAGGAGGATATCGTGGTCGACGGTATCGAAGGCCACTGAGATGTCGAGAAGGACTAACAGAGAAGTTTTTCCCCTGTCAGCCTCCCTCAATAGGTCATCGTACAGGGTGACCAATGCCATCTCTGTTCCGTGGCGCGGCCTGAAGCCCGACTGAAATGGATCCAGGGCATCCGTTTCTTCCAAGAGAGCTTGAAGCTGGTCGGCCACCACCCTCTCCACCACTTTGCTCATGAAAGAAACATTGGCGACGGGCCTATAATTGCCAATTTCGTCTGCCGCCAAACTAGGTTTCTTTCTTATGGGCCTAATGAGTGTTTCCTTGAAGGCAGAAGGAAACCTGCCCTCAAGGAAAGACCCATTTATTATTACAGTGGCCCATTCTGTTGTTATCGGCCTGCCTGCCTTGATTAGCCAGGCCGGGCAAGGGTCAAGGGAGGAGGTGGTGGCTCGACAGCGGTCAAGCACCTTGGCCACCGAATCAGGCGTGACAGGCTGAAAGGTGTTGAAAGTCACCGGGCAAGACGGAGCGCTGGACATCTCTGCTCGACTCACTGTATTCAAAAAAGGAGAGAGGTCCTGGCAGATGGCCTCCACTTTAGATTTTAAAAAGGCTGCAAACTGGTCAGGTGAGAAACTAGGGGGAGGCCTATCACCAAGACCAGTTCCGGATAGGTCGCACACTATACGGAATAACTCCGCCTGCTGATTGGACGCTTCGCTTATCCGGTTAGCGAAGTAAGATCGACAAGCAGCCTTTACACCTTAGAGAGGTAAAGGTTAGTTGCGACCCTGACAGCTATCCAATTATAATCCGTCGGGTCCTTCCTCCACTTACACTCTAGCCTTCTCCTATGTCGCTTCAGAGCTCGGAGCTCCTGGTTAAACCAAGGCGCCAGGCGCATTCTGTGACGGAGAGGGTGTTTAGGTGCGATCATGTCTACGGCCCTGGTGGCAGCCATGGTCCAGCTGTCAACCAGAGCGTCAACAGGAACGCTAGCCAGGTCAGCTGTGACCCCTCTCATGGCATCCAGGAATCCAACAGGATCCAGTAGCCTTCGAGGGCGGACCATGAAAATAGGTCCCTGCTCCCTGCAAGGCGGGAGAGCCACGGAAACATTACATTTTACCAGATGGTGATCTGACCATGACAAGGGGAGCGACACGAGGTCGGTCACCACCAGACCACACTCGCTCCAGGTGGTGGAAAAGACCAGATCCAACGTATGGCCACCCACGTGGGTGGGGCCGTTGACATGTTGGGACATGTTCAAGGAAGCCATGGTTTCCAGGAACTCAAGAGCTGGTCCGGTAACCTTTGCCCCCACATGCACGTTAAAATCACCCAAGACCAAAAGCCTTGGGGATCCCAACAGTGCCGCGGAGACAGTCGGCCAGCTCCAGAAGGGAAGTCGCTGAGTTACAGGGAGCGCGATAACACAGCAAAATCCCAATTCCATCCCTGGCCCCAATCGACATGTGGAGTGTCTCTAGACCCGGCCTTACCACCGAGGAGCATCTGGTAACCTGTAAACTGGATTTATATACTATGGCTACTCCCCCCCGCCCCTCCAGTCTACCCTGGTGCTGGACAGCATAACTGGGCGGACAGATGAGAGCCGGGGAGGACCCCCCTCCCCGCTAATCGACGTCTCGGTTATGCATGCCAGGTCTGCATCCTCCTCCAGGATAAGGTCGTAAATTACCTGGGATTTATTGGACACAGACCTGGCATTCAACAGCAGGGATAGAGTGGAAGGCTACCTGGGCTGGCTGCCTTGATACTGAGGGTTGGTCACAGTCTCAGAACAATGAACAGCCTTCAAACATCTGTTCATTGTTCTTCTAACATGAGTAGCATGATGTTAGCTGTATCACCAGGGATAGATAATCAGTTGCCTGCCTCCGTCTCTAAAAAGTTTACATACGAAAGAGTCAAATGTTTGTGTTCTTTTTCTTTTTAAACAAAATGTTAGTAGCTCAGAAAAATCTGAGCTACCTAGCAATGGATGGGATTTCCCATTTTTGAGGTACATTTACCACATCTACAAAATGGTGCCCCTAAAAGGTTGCATTAGACATCCGGGCGAAATATACCTTTATCACCTACAGCCTTCTGAGAAGCAATTGCCAAAAAGCAACATCAAATATCCAACTTTAATCTGTAAGGTGTAGTTTTTAATCTTTTCCGCAGATTGCCTTCAGAAAGACAGCCACGAACTCCAAACACCGCCTCGGTGCTTTTAACTTGCCAGAAACAAAGTGTGTGAAAGATCAAAAGCAATAGGAATCAATAGGATTAAAGAATGAAAATTCTTTTGCCTTGCTACAGGGCACTAGTCCATATTTACTTAATACATTGTTCAGCTACACAGAATCTTTCCAAAGAGAGAAAACATCCTGTTTGGAATAAGCCTGGTTCAAAGTTCAGAAGTTGCATTCCAGCACACTCATCTTTATTTGCCACAGGTCAAGTGACCCAAGTGAAAGAGTTGCTGACCTGAAGAATGACACCAAGCTATTTAAAAACATTACCTCATCCTTAAGAATCAGAAATGCCCTAAACCTTAAAGGTACAATCAACCTGGATTCTCTCTTTGGGTGTTGGAAACCTCCATGAAAATAAGATGCACAATAATCACACAGCCTTACCGGCTTAACAAATGTTTAATTAGCCTAACTGCTTCATTTCCCTTTTTGCAGCTATAATTTTACACAGTAATAAAAGTCTCTGATGGCATTTTTCTCATTATCTTTTTCATTTTGATAACTTCTATTTATTCCTTCTACTAAAATAGTGAGATTCATTTCCAGATATTAATTTCTCTTTACTAACCACTTTTCACTCTCTCTCTCTTTTTGCTTACCCTTTGGCTTTTGTACTTTCCAGCTTTGACATCGCAGGTTCCAGTGTGGGAAACAAACAGTTACTAAGTTTTACAATTTATGCCTGCACATTCTCAAAAGCTCTTTAAAAACTAACACTAGCACTGTTGTCATTGCCCAAAGCCATCACTGAAAACGGTGGCTGATAAAGTCATAAAAAGGACAAAGAAGCAATCATCTGCAACAAATCATCAATCCCCTCTGATACCAGAGAAGGAAGAGAGGAAGTCTGGAGGAAACATGTCAATTCAGAGGTCATTCCCGAGAGTACAACAAGCAATATTTAAAGTATTCTTCACAAAGTTAGAGCATCTTGCTAATCTCTCAGCTGAGTTATGATTCCAGTTTAATCAAATTCAATTCTCCTTATTGGATGCTTTTACCTACTTTAAGGAGCAGTGGGACATTCTTTTCTCAGAATCTCTGAGCATTACTGGGGATATTTTTTGCCAGGAATAAGATACTGGCTGACCAGCTGCATACAGATCTGATCACTAGATAAAGAAGTAAAAACCCCTAAGAATCTCAATCTGGGCTCCTTGTGTGTCAAGCTGATTGTCAAGTCTCAGCAGTCAATTCATTTTCTTCTCTGCTAATAGTTAAGGTGTGTTCCTGTCTGATCCTAAACCTGCCTCCTCATTGGGCTGCCTCCTACAGTGACAGGCACAGGAGACACATTTTGCCTTCATCACTGATATCCTCAGGTACAGACATTACTTTTTTGTTTAGTGGTGAAGTCATTCATTCATGACAGCCTTTCACTCACAAGAGAAGAAGTAAAGGGATGTGTTCAGGGGCACTACTGTGGAAAAGAATGAACTTTCCTGCTTACGGGAAAGAAGCAATTCCTGTTCCTTCCCACATTGCTGACATTTGTTTAGCATCAGGTAAAGGAGGGGATGAGGATACTAGCTTATACAGAAGCAAATCAGGGAGCTACAATTAGGAAGCCTGGAGCATTATACTGCCAGGATTAAGACAAAATGCTCTAGCCATTCTGCAAATATGTAGGTTTTTATATATTTAGTTAATCACAAAAATGAAACCCAGTCTTAGGTTCTATATTCTTTATATTGTAGGTAACAAAACTTTTGTTTTGTCTAATAGCTAACAACAGTCTGCGAACCCCATACCTCTGAAGTAATTTTATTTCTTCCCATTAGGTATATTATTCTGTATTGGTATGCTGACAATCCATATGACATTTACAAAGATACCTCAAAGCACTTCCCCCTCCCCCATTCTTCCATCACCACATTATCACTATTCAGAACCCCCTGCCTAACATCAGAAATATTTGATCTTCCTCAGTTCCTACCTTGTTTTGAGTCCAAGCCTTCCAATTTGTTGTCTTCTTTCAGTGAAGAAGTAGAATCTATGCTATTGTCTTGCCTGTGGACAAATAAAATATATTTACGTTAACATACTTTTCACATTTATAAAAAGAAACCCCTCAGAAGCAAATCAATATTCTTTTACCCCACCCTACTGTTTTATTATTTTCTTTATTTCATGAGATATGGCCTACTTTTTTAAAAAAAAACTTAGATGGATGGGATGCAAACCGTTATTTGAGATATTTTTAGGCATTTTGGAGGAGAAATAGCAATTTTTATTTTGTCTCATTTTACTGAACCTACAATCGGTTACATCAGCTACATCAGCCCGTGATCCCACCCACTGTATTTCTACTCACTAAAGGTGGAATAATTCCCAGAGAAAGAGTTCCCAGTTTGGTGTAGTGGATACAGTGATGGACTAAGACTCTAGAGAAAACGGTTTGAATCCCCACTCATCCATGGAAACTGAGTGGGGGAATGGAACTGGTAAAAACAGTCCTTAAATATCTTAGTTACCTTGAAAGTCCTATTAGGGTCACTACAAGTTGGTTCTGACTAGACAGCACGGAACAACAAATGTGAAATGGAAAACAGTCTGATTGTTCTGTTGCTGTCCCGTATACTAGAGCAACAGTCAACACTAGATGACAACATATATTTCATGTACATGTGGCTCATGCCTTGAGCAAAAGGGGTACCCCCCAACCCACTTCGTTCCCCCTTTCTTATGCGTGAAAGAAGAATAAATTCTTACTGAAACGAGACTAAGAATTTATTTATCTTTAAATGAAATCCACTTATCCAGGACATAATATTGATTTACCATTAGTTTTCATCCTGGGTACGTAACAGAATGGAGACATAATCACAACAGATGTCTCTCCCCACCCCCAACCAGGAACCCACTTTTAATTGCACCTGGTAAGAACAGAAAGAGAATGCTGTAGGAAACATCATTCAAAGAATGGGACCTATCTGGTTGGTCCAATATACAACTCATCAGATGACAATGACCTGCTCACTTCCACCAAGATTTTTCTTCCACAGGGCACGTTTTTGTTCCATCTCAAGTGGAATGTGCCTGCTCCTCCACCTCCATCTCCTGCTATCTCCGCTGCCCACCCAATTGCCTCCTCCAGTGCGACTGCCGGGGCCTCACCTCCAGCTCACGTCGCTGCCTTGTCCCCTGCCCTAAGGAGATCATGGGAGGAGGTGATCTGGCGGTGGACAGCAGGAAGAGGCGCCTGAGCGTGCGTGAGTGCTTGTTTGCCTCCACCTGCCTCCACCACCAGAGGGGACAAGGTGGCTATGTGAACTGAGCCCGTCAGTCCCACTGGTGGTGGTGATCGGGTGGACGGGGAAGGCAGCAGCAAGAGGCGCCCGAGCATGTGTGAATGCTCCTTCACCTCCGCCATCAAAGGGGACAAGGCACCGACGTGAGCTGAGCCCCACTGGAGATGGTGATTGGGTGGGCAGAGGAGGCAGCAGCAAGAGGCATCCAAGCGTGTGTGAATGCTCGTTCGCCTCCGCCTCCTCCTGCTGCCTCAGGGCCACCAGAGGGGACAAGCCATGAGCTCTGGAAGAGGAAATTGGGCAGTGGCAGCAAGAGGCGCCTGAGCGCATGCATGTAAGTGCTTCCTTCCGTGTATAAAACAACATTCAATTTTTCCTCTATTTTAGGAAAAAGTGTCATTCTATACACGGTAAAATGCAGTGTGTAATAATTTTTCTTGAACGCCCCCTTCCTATATGACTATTAAATGGACTGAAGCCCAGTCCTCTTTTGCAGCTGGCCACCTAATCACGTTGTCTCACATGAAACCACTGGTCAAGCCAAATACTGTCTATGCTAGGTGTTGGTAATTCTGTCACCTTCCTGATTTTGCTGGACTAAAACTGCCATCAGCATTAGCCAATGTAACTTACATATGTTGAAGAATTATGGGAGCTGCAGTCCAACAAGATATGGAGGGAAACACTTTGCCCAACCTTGGTATGGATCAATGGACAAGAGTTTCTGACAGGAAACTTCCCAGCTTTACGTGGAAGATGCTGGAGAATGACCCCAAAACATTCCTAGTGCAAAGTATGTGATTCTACTGAGCTTCTGTCCTTCACCTGTATGCATGCATGGTTGATTCCTTAAATAGGTTCAGGCTCTTTCTATGGAAAGCCCATCTCTAACTTCTGGACTAATTCGATGCTCTTCTTCCCCTTTATTTCCAAGAAGAGCCTTCCATACTTTCTTTCCCTACAGCAGACTGGCTGAGGAACTCAAAAAGATTGACCTGCAAAACACCTGAACAGCCAACTGCATGGAAGGTAGAGCTGTGCCAAGAGTCACCGAGAGTCTTTTTGGCTCTCGTCATTTTGTCAGGAACATTGTCTATCAAGGTCCTTGATGGACCTACTTTGGTTTAAACTGTATGAAAGTTTTCCCAGTGAACAATTTTAGAACAACATTCAGACCCCTCAAAGTCAAAATGAGGCTTATAGAACTTTTAAGCACATAAATCCCCTTAAAGGATAGGCTGACTCTGATTCCCACTATGCATAACCAGTAGCACAGTGGTTAAATTTAGAAGTGCTGGTACTCATCATGACAGTTCCCATAACCAGGAGTCCTGCACAAGAGTCAAAAAAAATTTTTTTAAAAAAAATCTGTATCAATATCAATAAATTAAGAGCAAGTGTTTTGTAAAGTTGTAAAGTTAATGGCACCTCATTTCTCATTCAACATGAAACCACTGTCAAATATTTTACAATACAACAGGGAAATCTTGCAACAATATACTGTCTCTGGCAAAATCCATGTGTCTGCCAGCTACTGTGAGGACTGGAGGTAGACTGAGAGAGAACAGAGAAGCTGTTGAGGGTAGTGGTGGCAGGTGATGATACGGTCCTATTAAAAAGTTTGGGAGCTTCAACCCAACAAGCCATGGTTACACTACAGCATTGTGCATGACAATGGGCTATGCTGGCCAGGGCTGATGAGAGTTGTAGACACCTGAGGATAACATATTCTTTGCACATGCAGAGTTGGCCCAAAAAGAAGCCAATTCAACTTCCATGCATAATATTCATCAACGTTCATATTCAATCATACATTTATAATCACTACTGCTACCACCACATTCTTAGTAAGAAATGTCAACCTCTATACTCCAAATTGAAAGCTTTCTCTTTTTTTGGCACAGAACTACTGAGTCATCAAGGGCAAGCCAAATATAAGCTGGAAAAATGCAATACAGAAATCAGAGCCCTTGTAAAGACACAAATTTTCACATCATCTATGAAAAATGAAAGAAAAATTACCGAACCATATTTTGGAAAGGAGTGGTGAAATTCTGGTTTAGAGATTTTTTCTTATTTTCACTCAAATGTGGCAACTTCCATAGTAGAGAAAAGAAAAACTGCTCTAAAGCTATGCAAAAAGATAAAATATTATCTGTTTTCTCACCATGGTACTGAAATATCTTTATCCAAAGCAGAAAAGCAAATAAAAGATTATAGGACACACTTGAAAAAACAGGATACAGCTCTCTATAGGATTTTGAAATCATGGAAGGCTAGACCAATTGTTGAGTTTAATGAGCATTTTGGCCATAAAATTATTTTATATTCATCTAACCAATTTCATACTTGAACTACTTTGTCTAAAATTTTCAAAGTATATGTTATGTTAATATGCTTACAATAAAAATCCAGCCTGCAGGTAGGAGTTAGACTGTAACAAAAATGGGGAACTTTTAAAAGGTTAGCATCATCCCAGGGTATCAACCAGTCTTTTACATTTTACAGGTTTATTTCTAGTGACTTATGTCTGACCATTTTAAAATAATGTGATACAACTATTATTGAAGATCTCTTTTCTTAGCAGAGATGTCTATAGACACAATTCATTTATACAAAATCCTTGCCTAATGTTCAATCCTTAGTGCTTGTTTTCATGGCTGTTTTTATACTATTGTGTTTTATATTTTTAACAGACTCCATGCTGCTCAAAGAACTTTTGCTACTAGATGTTTAAAAGTGTAAGAAATAAGTACAGCGGTGCCTCGGTAGACGATGATAATCCGTTCCACTGAAATCGCTGTTTAGCGAAATCATTGTCTAGCGAAAAGTATTTCCCCATTGGAATGCATTGAAACCTGTTTAATGTGTTCCAATGGAGAAGAATCGTCGTTGTCTAGTGAAGATCGGCCATAGGAAAGCCACTTTGCGAACCGCCGATCAGCTGTTTCAATAGCTGTCTTGCGAAGCTTAGATTCCGAAAACACCTGTTTTGCAAGTGCGGAGGGAGCTGTCAAAATTGTTGTCTAGCGGAAATCGGTTTGCGAAGCAGGAACCAAACATTGTCCAGTGAAATTCCCCCATAGGAATCACAGTTTTGCGAATCACTAAAGCGATCGCAAAAAGTCAATGTCTAGTGAAAAAACTGTCATGCGGGGTAACTGTCTAGCGAGGCGCCATTGTAATCTGTCAATGAAGGCAAAGGTTTCTCCCTGACCAAAGATCTGCTTCTCTAGCTTAAAAGCCCAGGTGGCAATTTTGTGCTTCCCCCACCTTTGGAAATGGCTCCCCTTTGAGCTAATCTGAGACAGAAACAACAACTATTCCAATAAATGTCTAGCAAATAAGCATTATTATGCCAAATATTCATAGTGGAATCCAAACAGATTCATAATTCTCATGTGTGTCAATAATCTTATGCAGAAATATCAACAGTGTGTGCACAACGGCAATTATTCCACAACTGCAATAGGCAAGTTAAAAAAGCAATATTGGGTGCCTGAATGCAGCATCCTCTGGCATTTATGTCCCTCCTTCCTAACCAAACAGATGAAGACGTCAGCTCCTGAATTAGTTAATAATGTTATAATGCCACTGCTCGGTGGCAAACAAACAGGGAATAATCTGACACAATCCACTAGCTTGCAAAAGAACAAGGTATCAAAGGGTATCTGCTCTAGCATAATAAAGTTCCTGCAGCCCCGAGTCTTCCTGCCAAATTTAATTCAGGACTTAAAACTGTACATTTGGCAGGTGCCTCTTTATTTTTAATCACACAGCATGTTTTAAGTACAGGTCATGGAAAAAGCTGTATTCAACACACTTACTGATCTCCTTTTTCTAACAACTGAATATCTTGCAACAAAGCCAGCTGGAAAAACTTTGAGGCAACTAGTTTATATCAAGCACTTCACTAGAAACATACACATATTAATACAGACAATGTGGCGTCCCAAACACTTTTGTCAGTGAGCAATTCTTGACCTGGCACATAAAGACTTCTTGACTTGATGGTTGTTACTTGGAACTTCATATGCTTGGTTTTCCTGCCATCTTGTGGCCAAACAGGACAATGAATGGCTGCAATTCCCCTCACTATTTCTAGCTTAACCAAAGTAACAAATACATGCAGATGGGGGGGGGGGGGAATCGCCACATTGCCGAAAACGAAGATAGGCACTACCGAAATAGAGGACATGGAAGACAAAAATCCCCTAAAAGGACATTTACTATCAAACAGGAGAACTTTTTCACTTTAACATTGCATATGCTAACTTTATACAGATATGACATAATTATATATATATATATCACATGTATGTATGTACTGAAAGCAGAATTAAAGTACAGTGGTGCCCTGCATAGCGACGTTAATCCGTTCCGGATTAACCCTCGCTATGGGAAACATCGCTGTGCGGATTAATCGTCGCTATCCGGAAACATCGCTAAACGGAACATAAAACCCCATAGGAACGCATTAAACCCGGTTTAATGCATTCTTATGGGGCAAAAACTCACCGTTCAGCGAAGATCCTCCATAGGTAAGCGAGGGCAGCGCACGAAAATGGTTGCAGTGGCCATTTTGGAACCGCCAATCAGCTGTGTGAAAATGGGGCCTTTGGGAGGACCAAAGCCCCCATTTTCACACAGCCAGCCGAAGCGCTTCGGAATGGCGGCAGGAGAGCCTTCCCCCGCAGCCACTCCGAAGCGCCCGCGGCGAAAATGGCGCGAAAAAAACACACACACACACAAACCACAAACATAACCCCCCCAGTCCAAACCCACCCTCCAAAACCCACTCAGAATTTTTTTTAAAAAAAGGACTTACCGGTCCGAAGCTGCCCGGCGCTCTGCTGGCTCCACGCAGCTGGGGGCGAGTGGCCAGGGGCCCGGACTGCTCTAGCCTCCCACCCCTCTGCTGCCTTTGGAGCTTTCAAAGGGCTTCCTCCAATGTCGGGGAAAGCCCTTTGAAACCTCTGAAGGTACCAATCGCGGCGCCAAGGACCCCCAGGGAGGTCTCCCACGGTGGCGTGCATGGTGGCATGGAGACCTCGCCCGCGGCCGCTCCAACGTGCCTGCCCGAAAATGCCGGCCGGCCACCGCTTCAGAGCGGCCGCTGGAGAGACCTCGCCCGTGGCCGCTCCAACGCACCCGCCGGGGGCCTATGGGGAAAAATCACAAAACGATTTTTCCCCATAGGAAACATCGCAATGCGATCGCAAAAAACGAATCGCTATGTGGATTCGTCATTAAACGGGCCGCTCGTTATGCGAGGCACCACTGTATATAGCTCATCACAGAACAGAAGACTGCTGGGGTAGCTCAGTAGTTTAGGTATCTAGCTGCAGAGCTAGAGGTTGGGAGTTTGATTACCTACTGTGCTTCTTAGACAGGGGCTGGACTTGATGGTCCATAGGATCTCTTCCAGCTCTGCAGTTCTAAGATGATGATGATGATGATGATGATGACTGACCAGGTGATTGCCTCACATCCCAGTATCGGGACAAAGCTGGGTTACAGTTTAAATCAATAAAGCTTAGTGTCTAATAACCTAATATTTTTTCTACAGTTCACTAATTATGAATATGCTTGGAAAATAATATGACTTATCTTTCATGTTTTAATTTCACTGAAATGAATTTATTGAGAATTAAGCCATAAATACTCACCACTACTCACTCAAAATTGATTATTTGCCAATGTTTTTATTTTTAATTCATTAAAATAATATTTATTGCTTAATTTAAATGCATTATGAAACAATGTAGCTCAACATAGCCCAAGCCACTGCCCCAGTCTATCACTCATACATTGAATAGCTTTGAAAAAGTTTCCTGCAGGGCATCACCACAAAAGGAAAGCTATTTGCAGCCCTAACTCCTCTTTCTTCATGGCAATTCAAAGGGGAAGTCCTCAGAATCAAGGCATGATGGGAAGAGTAGTTATCAAGTTCATCTGATCTAGAACATATTGATGACCTCAAAGACTAACCTTCTCATTCTTAGTTCCAAGGACTTCCCCTAGGAATCTCTCTGGTTCCATCTGACCCTCTGAAGCCTCCAGACCAACAGGAGGGCAAGATTTTAAAAAGAAGGCAGTCTGGCTAAAATCCAGGCCAACTGTCATACTATGCAGATCTTTTTTGTATGTCTCTTTCTCATGGAACATGGATTAATAGAAAGAGAATAAGGAAAGATTCATGCATGCACATTGTTCATGTGCTATCTTGGAAAGAGGCATGCAGGTCTAAGAAGAGTACAGTGGTGCCTTGTATAACGAGTGCACCGTTGAACGATGAATCCGCATTGCGATGCGGATTTCCCCATCGCTAATGCGAGGGTACGCTCGCATTACGATGGGGGAACAGCTGTTCTGCGGCTCCAAAATGGCCGCCGGAACACAAAAAATGGGTCCCGGTACACCCAAGATGGCCGCCGGAACAAAAAAAAATGGCCACTGGTACACCCAAGATGGCCACCGGAACAAAAAATGGCCGCCGGAACACCCAAGATGGCGGCCGGAACAAAAAGAAATGGCCACTGGTACACCCAAGATGGCCACCAGAACACAAAAAATGGGCACCGGCACACCCAAAATGGCCGCTGGGATGCTCAAAATGGCCGCCGGTACACCCAAGATGGCCGCCGGAACAAGGGAAAACATCGGAGAACGGTGAGTTTTGGGCCCATTTGGGCCCAATTGGGGTTTTTGATCCGTTTTACGATGTTTTCCCATAGCGAAGGTTAATCCGGAACGGATTAACCTCGCTATGCGGGGCACCACTGTATGGGGAAAAGCTGCTTTCTCACAACCTTACGGTGTCCCAAAATGTATTAAATTTCTTAATATTCACTGAATTCTGATCAAGACCAATTAGCCACTACGTTGTGAAAGTTGTCAGAGCCTCTGAAAAAGGAGCACTTCATAAAAATTGGCTGAAAAAGAGTCAACTTTCAAAGTACAGTATTTCATAGTCATTAGAAGCACAACTAGATCATGCCAGCTGCCCTGGATTTCAATTTGACTGGATTTTTCTCTCTTTACGTTATGAGTGTAGAATAGATGTATATATGCTTTATCAGGTCATTTATTTATTTTATTAGATTTATACCTCGCCCATCTAGACCAAAGGTCTACTCTGCATCATCTGCATACCCACTGAAGTTCTCCATTCCCAGCTATTAAGACCAACAACAGTCCCTAATATTTAAAGAAAAAAAAACTATTCAAAGAGAGCCATTCTCTTTGGATAACTGTTGTTGTTAGCACTAATTAACTACTTATATTCCACCTCTCCTTCAAAGA
Source organism: Pogona vitticeps (assembly GCF_051106095.1). Classification (NCBI taxonomy): domain Eukaryota; kingdom Metazoa; phylum Chordata; class Lepidosauria; order Squamata; family Agamidae; genus Pogona; species Pogona vitticeps. The sequence goes on along the minus strand of NC_135784.1, from coordinate 215,414,359 downwards.
GCACAATATGACCTACATTGTTCTCCTCCTCCCTGTTTTATCCTCACAAGAATTTTATGATTCAGGTCAGGCTGAGAAATGGTGCCACAACTAAGAACTAGAACCTAGATCTCCTAAGTTCTAGTCAAACACCTCACTCCTCACTGGCACATACAAGAAAAAGCTTTCCTATTTATAAAACGAATTTTTAAATATATATTAGGGGCATCTTTTCTTGAGCTTAATGGACATTCTTTGGTCTTTTGGCCACCCCCAGGCAAATTACAACATGCATTGGTACAAAAACTCCATGTTCCACATTCATGAAAATGTATTAATATGTGCAGGAAGATACCCGATCTGTGCATATTTTCCCAAAGGAAAGCACCAATGAACACAGGATGACTTACAAATGCCTCAAATTTTACAGAGTTTAATGCCGGATGAACAAATCTGGATTGTAACCACAGAATCACAAAAAGGAACAGTAAAAAGAAGAAAACTACCCAATCTAGTTCATTTAAACAAGGTATGGCACATACTGTACATGGACAGACTAACAAAACAAGGTAAACCAACACCTGATTTCCCGCAGTCTAGTTAAATCTGATATTAAACTCCATAAAATCCTGTTCAGGTCCTCAAAACTGGCTAGAATACTGAAGTATAAAGGAGACCATGACTGCTCCACCTCCTCCATCATTATTTCTATCACTCATCACATGATGGGTGACAAGCATGAAGCACTGGAGCTTCTGCTATCTTTGGGGCCTCTCCACATGAGTCAGGACTCTGGAAAGTCATGGTCTCAACTCACATGACATAAAGATACTCACAGACAGTAGAACTCTCCTTCTCCAATCTGTTGCCCAGCTCATGGAGCAGGTGAGAAAACGGAGAATGAAGAAGGGTGGGGCTACAGCATTCTCCTCTATGTTTGAGCATTGTACAATTTTGAACAGCTGAATGGGGCTGAACATATATAGTGCAATCAAAAATGTTTCTTGGTGTATGTTGCCATATGCTTCACTTCTGTCCTAGCTATCGCTATTCTAATCAAAATAACTGAGCGTGTGTGAAGAGTAAAAGGGAAAAATCCAATCAGAAATTAGATGCCTTTAAAAATTAATGAAAGAATGTTTGTAAAAATAACAGCTTCACGTAGTTGTAGCAAATGAAGAAAAAACCCTAAGTACTTTAAAACAGCAGTCTCCAACCTTTGGCCTCCAGATGTTCTTGGACTACAACTCCAAGAAGCCTTTACTACCACCTCTGCTGGCCAGGATTTCTGGGAGTTGAAGTCCAAGAACATCTGGAGGCCCAAGGTTGGGGACCACTGCTTTAAAATATACTTTATACCAGCAGTCCCCAACCTTTTTAGCCTCACAGACCGGCTGGGGAAGGCGCCCACCCGCGCTCATGCGAAAGGGGGGCACAGCGCTTGTGTGGGTGCGCTCGCACGCAGGCGCAAACAGGCTGTGCAGGGGTGAGTGCGTGCAGGGGTGGGGGGGAGGTCTCTCTCCAGGGCCCAGTCAGGCTCAGGCCACTGACCGGCACTGGACCGGGGGTTGGGGACCTCTGCTTTATGCGATACTGGACTATCATTCTTCTCCCTTTAGAGTACATTAGGATTTTCTATCCTGACTCCCCCCTCTTCCCTGCTTTGGACCTCTTAATAGCTCCAGCAAGTATAGCCACCAGTCAGTGATTCTGTGAGTTTTAATCCACACATTTGGAGAGCACTGGGTGGACAAAAGATGCAAACTGGAACAATCTCAGTGTGGTAGGGCACAATCTGCTGGTGAAACCATCATTATAGATACAAAGTTTTCCCAGAGCCCAGGCCATCTGGGTCCTGCTAGACAGAGAATGTCAGTTTGTGCTACCATCAAATAGAAGAGAAATGGGAAATGGCCCACTTCAAACAGGACTCAATACCAGAGTCTGTCAGGCAGGGTGAGTTGTTTGAGTTAAGGACGCTAGGCTGGTCCCATCTTTGCTATCCTTCCACAACCAGGCAAAAATCCTTGTTTGTACTACAAGGTAGCTTGGGAAGCTCATGGTCTTCAAAGGAGACTAAGACATATATTTAATTAAGAAATAAAATGAACAATTTAGCAGTAAGTACAAGGAATGTTGCTACAGCAGCCACAGGACAAAGCCACCTAGGAATGAAGATGAGCCAAGTAAAGCAAATGCCATACAGTCCAAGAGATAGACAAACAGCTGGAATGAGGAAAAGGGCCTATTTGTAAAGTTTATAGCCAGGATAAAGTTATTTACTGAAAGACAAAGCTCTCTACAACCCATGATGAAAAATAATCATATATTGAAAAGCAAACTAAAAAACACACCCGCTGATTTTAAGATTGCATAATTTTGTGATGGAATACAGTATTTGGGTCCACTGAAATATCACAGCTCTAGTCTTCTGATGCAACACTTTGCACAAGATTGGATCTAAGGAAGAGTAGCCTGGGATTTTAATCAGTGTTGCACATATGTTTGTGAAAATTTAACTCACCTTAACCTAGGGCCTCACAAAGGATCCCTTGAGTTTCACGAAGATTCACCCAGATTATGGAAGGTTAAACTGCTATTTCATATATTTCCCTTCTACAAATTCATCTTGGTTCATCTTGGTTTTGTGAGTTCCCACAACATTTCAGCATAGTTTTACGTTTTCCTCACATGAGATCAAGTCAAAATTTTTCCATGGGCTCAAGCCAAAGTTTTGCTGAGGCTTTACCTGGGATTTTGCTCAGATTTTGTTTGCATCTCAAATACATTTTTCATTCCAGGACAAAGTTAAAAAACCTCTGCAATGAATTCAATAATATTTTCTCACTGCGATTACTTACTGACTGACTGATTCAACAACTGTCTTCTCTTCGCCACCATCAGCTTCTTCATCACTGTCGGAGTCAGCCCCATTCTCGCCTGGAAATGAAATGTCACTGTGAGACACTACAGCTTGGCAGCACCCTTCAGCCTCATTAATACAGCGGGGTCTTGACTTACGAACGACCCTACTTGCGAACAATTCAATTTACGAACCCGCCCTATAGGGGAAATAAGGACTCGACATACGAACTTCCCTCGAGTTACGAACAGGAAAAAAGTGTCCCCCTCCCCTTAGAGGCTTCTGGAGGGGAAAAAAGGGTCAGAAACTTAAAAATAAATAAAAGAAAGTCACTTACCAGGCCTTGGTAGCCCCCAAACAGCAGGAAAAAGAGCAGGAAACAGCTAAAAGCACACACCAGAAGGGAGCCTGGCAGCCATTTTGTGCTTCCCCCCCCCCGCTCCTGCACCCTCCTCTCCCTGCCTATCAGCTGATCGGCTGGCTCTGAAGAGGCTTGGGGAGGCTTGCTCAGCACCTAAAAAGCCTGCCTGTGTGTCTTTGTGCTGAAAAAATCAGCACAACATGCTTTAAAACATGATTTTAAATTGGTTTCATTGAAAAAAAAAGATTTCTAAAGTGCTTTGCAAACTGTTCCCTGCCTTGGTTGTTGTGGGTTTTTCGGGCTTCTTGGCTGTGTTCTGAAGGTGGTTTTTCCTAACGTTTCGCCAGTCTCTGTGGCCGGCATCTTCAGAGGACAGCCATGAAAGCCTTCGCAAATACATTGTTCCCTGCCTTCCTCCTGGTTTCCTGAACCTAAGGGAAAAAAAAGAAAAAATCCCCCTCTAGTGGCAGAAGGCGGAATAGCAGCTTCCCATTAGTTTCTATGGACGGAAAAGAGCAGATACAGATTAAATGGTTTTCAATGCATTCCTATGGGAAATGCAAATTCGACCTACAAACTTTTCAATTTAAGAACCACCTTCCAATACGGATTAAGTTCGTAAGTCGAGACCCCACTGTACTGTACCTCAGTAAACACTGTTAAGGCAATCAAATGAAGAGATGCAGCCCACCTATTGGAAGAGGAGGCTGGGCAAAAAAATATCTGGCACTGCAGTCAGTGGAAGAGAGGAAAGCCCAGGTTTTGCAGGTCTCCGGGCATAATATACATATACTTACAATGACAATAAATTATTATTATTGTTGTTGTTGTTGTTATAAGGCGCCATTGTTCCAAAGTTATACTGTTGCATAAGCAGAAGGAGAGGATGTTGGTTTGAAGGCCAGTGTTGCCCAGCTTGCCTGCTTGCTCCCTATACCCAGGGAAAGGCTACCATTCAGGAAGATAATATAGTCTTTGCATGTAAAACTCTTGGGTTCATTCCCACCTTCCTCCAAGAACGGCTGTGGACAAACTCCTGTCTCAAACTCCATCTCCATTTTTTAAAGGTTCATTCAGCAGGTGCTGGGAAAGGAATCTACCTCAGATTCAAGAGAACCAGTGCCAGCAAATCACAGAAGAGTAGAACACAGTTTCCTCTGAATCTGTATACCTGAAGGAAACTTCACTTTAAAGTTTCAAAATGTTTACTTTCATCACAATATAAAATTTACCAAGGAATTTTCTATCAGTTAGAGCAGCGTGGTCAGGGTATGTGTGTAGGGAGTGATAACACCAGCTAGGTTGTACTGTATCTTACTGAGCATTTAGAGTTAGTTCCAATTTCTTTTACAGGATACCGATAGCTAAGTACATTAAAGTGATGCATTCATATTGCCTAGGAAAGAGCTCTCCTTGTTTCTCCCAAGAAAAACAAGTATGAAGGCCCAAGAAAAGGGGTTGGCAATTGGAATAAAAAAAGGGAGGAACTTTAGAAATGTCAAAAGCAGAAGGGTCCAAATAGCAACCTGTGGTTTTGGTCTGGGGGGCTTCCCCCCTCCAGCTCTGTTTAATTTTAAAAAATTGTGCTTCTACAGAGGCTCCAAGAGTGGAAAATACAATTTTTTTATTTTAGAGGTTAGATTGGTGGGGACTAGCAGCCATAAAACAGTCTTGAGGGCTACATAAATGTGCTGTGTTCACTGCATTATAGAAGCATCTATACTGAAACTATGTTAACAAATGAGAAGGGACTAAATTATTAAAAATAAATGTAATCATACAAGTTTAGCAGCTACTGCACTCATTAAGATGAATTATATAGATAATACGTAAAGCATGTAGTTCCTCATTTTTTCAATCTACAGAGCTAGAAACAAGCTCAATATAACTCAGCCACAACTCTTCTGAGTAGCTCCTTTTAACTGCTGTAACCATTAATCTTAAGTCTTTCTATATTAGATGGATTCCAAGTCATGTTTTCCCTCATTTGCTCTAGGTGTCTCTTCCTATCTGTCTTACAGGCAGTTGCTGTGTTTCTCTACTCCATATATAATCAAACTCTCTTGTACTGGATACTTAATACTGGCTTCACATTTACAAGGTACACAACTTCTTTGGATAAATCACTCTTATGCTGGTATACTGTGCAACAAGTATATAAGTATGGACACAGTACCCACTGCTTTAAATGCCCACATAAACATATTTGAGAAAACTGACTAAGCTGGTCTTCCTAATGAGCATTTTACATTTCAGAAACATAGGATGTGCACCCTCCACTAATTTGCTTTGGGAAGTACAAATATAATACTGATGTAATCTTAGCAATTACATCAGCCACATACAGACTGGAATTGCCCATAATCTAAAGTGGAACTTGAAAGGGTTTTGGACTACAGCTTCATCTAACATGGACATCTCTTTTCAACATCTCTGCCTAAATTTCTGCCACCAAAATCATCCATCTATTTTCTTCCTTAGACCACATAATGCCTTCCCATCTTTCCTGTGACCAGCATAATCATCTTGTCTTCATCTGAGGGTCTGTCTGAGAAACAGGAGGATAGGAATGGTTGCCTAAACTGGGAGAGGGGAAATGTCCAACAGAAGAGGAGAAAGGGCTGTCTTGGCTCTCTTTATTTGGGGAAAGGCAGGCTGAAAATAAATGAATGACAGAAAGACTGACTGAATGAGGAGTGGTCCAAAACCAAAGACTATTGTGATAAATAGTAGTACCAATGGTGCCCATAACAGCCTGGGAACAGATATGAGTAGAGACCGCTTTCCTCTGCATGAGTCCCCTGATTGAAGGAAAGATTGTAGGTCATTACATGAACTTGGGCATATAAATGGTCTCAGATTCAAGACCTGTCCTCTCTGGCTTTAATTCTGTAAGATATTGCCTGAAGCTGTTAAGACAGCTTCTGCCAGTCAACGTAGACAACAATAAGCTAATTGGCCAATGGTCTGAGTTTGTATGAGGCAGCTTCTTATGCTTCTGTCTTGATCAATGCATGGTTTCATCTCATCTTCTGCCCTTATTTCATACCATCTTTGCTTTATAGCCTCTGCTCCTCAAGCCTTCCCATCCCCCCCCCCCCCAAAAAATCTTCTACTTCTTTACACTACTCTGGTCATTCTTTCTTGCTCTCCCTTATGCCTAAATCCCACTCAGGATTCCTACAAGACATCTCACTATCGCTTGAAATTTATCAAAACTCATAGTTCTGAGTTAACCTGACACACATAATTGCATCATTTCAGATTCACCCACTGTTATCTTTTCCTCCTTCTTTCCTTCCTTCCTTCCCTTTACTCCCCCTATTCCTTTGTTCTTTCACTTTTTTGTTCAGTCAGGATTGTGTGCGTTCTTTAAGCCAGGGGTGCGTTTGGTTTTTTTTGTTAACCCTGCCCTGTAAAACCCTGCAATTGATGTGCTATATAAATAATAAAAATGAAAGTGGCATTGTTGATCACAGCCAAATTGCAGTAAGACAAAACAGCTTTTGTACAATCATAGTATAGTGCTGATAGATGAAAGTTTATTCCTGTCCCTGGATGGCACAAAGTAATCTAAACGACTACTGAGTCAAAATGGTCAAATGCTGCTATTACCTTCTAATAAATGCACATTGCTGTTGTCTGCAGTAAAGCAAAGGTTACTGATTCAAAATCATAAATCATTCTCTATAGTTATTCCCTTCGCTATGAACTGCTCTGCTCAAACTAAAGTGTGAACCTGACAGAAATGCATGAAATAAAAGACTTTAAGCTTGTCACCTAACACCTGCATTATAGATATCTAAATTCCATCTTTTATTAGATGTATTTGGGCTGCAATCATATTCAGATTTACCAGAGAATAAATCTAATTTAACACACTGGAATATACTTCTATGTATACATGAAGAGGATTGCTCTGTTAGTCAGGCCCCTTTAACACTTGCTCCAGGAAAATGTTTTCCCTGATTTGTTGAACTGACAAAACACAGTATCCCTGACTATTATCTGATAGGCGTTTCTTTTAACTTCAACAGTCGTGTCACACTTTTAATTTGTTACACACAGATGTGCTTACCTTCAAGTATTTTCAGTAACTTCTTCTCAGACATCAGTTCCAGCTGTTGAAGACAAAGTCTTTTGATTTCTTCTATGGAACAACTCTAGGGAAACAGTGTTTTTCAACAGTCAATATGTATACTGTATATTAAATTTTTAAAAGAAAACGGTTCAGACAAATCAAGTACTGCACACAGCTTAAGCCAAACCTACAATTAACTATTGGAAAATAATTAAAATATTTGAAAATAGTTTAAAAATAGAACTATTGTCCTATTTTAAAAATAAAGTCATTTTGCAAAAACATCATGAACAATTTGTTCTTGTTTAGTTTTTAAGTCATGTCTGACTCTTTGTGACCCCATGGACCAGAGTACGCCAGGCCCTCCTGTATTCCACACTCCTGTATTCCACTGAGTGTGGTCAAATTCATGTCAGTAGCTTCGATGACACTGTCCAACCATCTCATCCTGTGTTGTCCCCTTCTCCTGCCTTCACAATTTCCCAACATCAGGGTCTTTTCCAGGGAGTCTTCTCTTCTCATGACATGGCCAAAGGATTGGAGCCTCAGCTTCAGGATCTGTCCTTCCAGTGAGCACTCAGGGTTGATTCCTTCAAAATGGATAGGTTTGTACTCTTTGCAGTCCAGGGGACTCTCAAGAGCCTCCTCCAGCACCACAATTCAAAAGCATCAATTCTTCGGTGGTCAGTCTTCTCACTTCCATACATTGCTACTGGAAAAACCATAGCTTTGACTATGTGGACTTTTGTTGGCAAGGTGATGTCTCTGCTTTTTAAGATGCTGTCTAGGTTTGTCATCACCTTCCTCCCAAGAAGCAGGCATCTTTTAATTTCGTAGCTGCTGCCACCATCTGCAGTGATCATTGAGTCCAAGAAAGTAAAATCTGTCACTGCCTCCATATCTTCCCCTTCTATTTGCCAGGAGGTGATGGGACCAGTGGCCATGATCTTAGTTTTTTTGATGTTGAGCTTCAGACCATTTTGGCACTCTCCTCTTTCACCCTCAATAAGAGGTTCTTTAATTCCTCCTCACTGTCTGCTGTCACAGTGGTATCATCTGCATCGGAGGTTGTTGATATTTCTTCCGGCATTCTTAATTCCATTTTGGAATTCCTCGTCCAGCCTTTCGCATGATGTATTCTGCATAAATGTTAAATAAGCAGGCAGACAATATACAGCCTTGTCGTACTCCTTTCCCAATTCTGAACCAATCAGTGTTTCCATATTCCGTTCTAACTGTTGCTTCCTGTCCCACATTTACATTTTTCAGGAGATAAATAAGGTGGTCAGGCACCCCCATTTCTTTAAGAACTTGCCATAGTTTGTTGTAGTCCACACTGTCAAAGGCTTTTGCATAGTCAATGAAGCAGAAGTAGATGTTATTCTGGAATTCTCTGACTTTCTCCATAATCCAGCGCATGCTAGCAATTTGCTCTCTAGTTCCTCTCCCCCTTCGAAATCCAGCTTGTACTTCTGGGAATTCTCAGTCCACATACTGCTGAAGCCTACCTTGTAGGATTTTGAGTATAATCTTGCTAGCGTGAGAGGCCAGTCTTACCCCTTACATGTCTTTTGCAACCTACACTGTCATTTATGGAAGGTCAGCTGCATTAGTCTCTTAAAGCAAAACAATCACACTTATATTATAAACTTGAGTCACAAATTCTGATTAATTTCCCTTGCTTGCTGTAAAACTGGAAAATATCTCGTATATATCTTGATAAATAGTTCTGGTGGACACTGAAGCCTGTCTGTAGAGAATTAACGCATTACTAGAAAACAGGATATAATGGGAGCTGGCTGGCAGGGCTACCTCTACCATTAGGCAGTGAGGCAGCTGCCTTGGGTAGGAGATTTAGGTATCATTAAAAAAAGAAAATACCTTAATAGCTATTTACTTTATTCTTCTACTTTACTGATAAGGTGAGGAGGGTGCTTGTGTGATTTTTTTGCTTCTTCTTTTTCCAATTTTGTTATTATTCATACAAAAACAAACTGCGACCATTTGGAGATATAACCAATTTTCCCTCTATTTACAGAAGCTCATTCCCCTTCCAAAACTGTGTTGGCACTTGCGAAGGTGCAAAACCCTTCCTTCCCCTTTATTAAATAAAGAAAATCAAATATTCTCCACAGATATCAATAAAAATGATCTTATTTATCAAACCTTTCTTTAACATTAACATTAGCTTATCATTTTAATGGCTAGCTTCCAAAATTCTTTAAACCATTTGTTTCATTTAAAATCATGCTTTATTTTCCAGTTAGTTGCTACCATTAATCTTGCCACTGTTAATTAATTTAAAATTAATTATTTTGTTGTCCAATTCTATTTCTCCTTGTCACATACTGATAAAATTTGCTATTTTAGGACATGCCTCTATATTTAACTTAGCTATTTCATTTATTTCCTTGAAAGCCAACTGCCCAAATTTCTATATAGTCTCACATTCCCACTGCATAGAAAAATAACTACCGTATTTTTTGCTCCATAAGAAGGAACTTCCCCCCCCCCAAATAGTGGGGGAGAAAGTATGTGCGTCTTATGGAACGAATACAGAAAAAAGGGGTTCAACCACCACCACCCAGAAGCCCCCTACTTCCATGCTGGGAGGCCTCTGAACTAGCACCGCTTGCTATTTAGACCCCACCATTCTGCACTGCTGGCTTTCCAGGATCTGTTGCCTGCAGCCTACCTGGAAAACCAGCAAGGCTAACAGGCCTATGGTAGCAGGCAATGACCAAAGAGGAAAAAGTAATTCTAGAAAGAACAGGGGAAACAACAAACATATTCCCCCCTTAAGCAGTTGATTTCCCCACATTTGGGAAAATCACAGGGATCAACACATCCAGAATGCAATAGATGAGCCTTACCCCAGGAAACCACTTTTACAACAGTGGTATCTCCCATGCCAAGTATGAGTTGGAATGTCCCCTAAACCGGTGGTTCTTAACCTTTGTTACTCAGATGTTTTTGAACTGCAACTCCCAGAAACCCCAGCCAGAACAGTTGGTGGTGAAGGCTTCTGGGAGTTGCAGTCCAAAACTCCTGAGTAACCCAAGGTTAAGAACCAGTGCCCTAAACCACCTGCCCCTTTCTGTGGCCTGTCCCCCAAAGGCATGGTGACCTCTGGCTGCACCTCCTGATCAGAACAGGGCTGCACAGCCCCAGTCCTGAAAGAGGCCAAGAGAGCTCTTCAGTGTTTTGGGGTGCCCCACAGGACCCCCATCGGGGCTGGATGTTCCTCCGACAATCCTCCAGTGCACAGATATTAGTATACCTAATATGCGGGGAAGGCAGGGAAAGCGGGGAAATTCAAACTTTCAATTAGTGAAGAGGCTGCTTGTCTGCTTCCTTGCTAGCAGTTAGAGAGCTGGGAGAGAGACCTGGAACTGCCTGGTATTGTCGTTTTAAAATGTAAAATTTAGTTTAAAAGCTGTCTGGGGTTACTGCTTGGGTGAAAAGGTGCTCCATTTGAGTTGAAACCTGCTTGTGTAGAAACGTGCATAGGGGTACTTGCTTTAAAAGCTCTCTGCAAAGCCTTTCAGACCAGCGCCGATCAGCTGTTAGGTGGGGAGAGGGGAGGGGGAAGGAGCTGAGAAGGGCAGGGAGAAGAGCACAAAATGGCTGCCGGCTGCCTGCTGGCTTTTAGCTGTTTAGGGCTCTTTTTTGGCTGTTCTGGGGTTTACCAAGGCACTGTGAAGAGCAAGGCTCAGTCTACAGTACCTGGTAAGTGACTTTCTTTTAAGTTTTTTAAAGTTTCTGACCTTCCCCCCCCCCCATAAAAATGCATTAAATAATTTTCAGTGTATTTTTATGGGAAATTTGGATTCAACTTGCAAACTTTTCAACTAGTTCTGGGCATCTAATAGAGAATGTATTTCCAAAGGGTGTTGCAGCAAGGAAACTAACTGTGCCTCCTGACTTCTAACTGGATTACAGTACCTGCTTCCTGATTTCAGCTACTATAGTTTGTATTCAGTTTTTTTTTGGCTTTGTGTGGCCTAACCTGTTGTGCCTTGCATGCTATAAACGTTCAATTATGTCAGAAACACGAGATTTGGTCTTATGCTGAGCATGTGCTACTGCTGGTGAATGGGTTAAGCTTTGTGTTGCTGTTCTTTTGCATAACCTAAAGTAAATAAGGAAAACCAGCTGTTAAACAGTTTCATTCCACTATTTATCCTCCACACAACTAAAAGGGGCCTCTCAATGCAGTGCCAAATCAGACAAACCCTTTATAACTTAATATAGGCTTAAGCTGCAGATGGGCAGAGTTGCACAACAACCTCATCTGTCATTGAGACATTTCTATAAGCACGGGGAGGAGGTGGATGAAAGGAAATGTAAAATATAGGTAGAGTGATATAGGTCTTATCACTGGCTGATAATGGTCTATATTAATGCCACTGCTGACTGCTGTTCACTTTACATGGTTCAAATGTTATTCTGTTATAGTTTATTAAATATTTTATTACACTATTTGGTTCAGAATATATTTTCCCTGTGTTCCTCCTCTAAAAATTAAGTGCGTCTTAATGTCCGGTGCGTCTTATGGAGCAAAAAATATGCTACCTACTTTCTGACATCCTCTCCAACATAACTTAGAATATCAATATCTATTAATGTATATTTGATTTAATTTCACCAGAGTTAAATATCATCTCCAAACTAAATTATACATTTTTCTTCATTCTTATAAATCCAGATTTCAATATTCTTTTATCCCATATATTATTTATTTAAATTTATTTATTTTAAATATTTCTATCCCACCTTTCTCCCCAAAAAGACCCAAGATTCCACATCTCAGTATTTATTTCCTCTCCCAAATCATGTTCCCATAATTTTTAAAGAAAGTCTTGTTGGTTATCTATTTTTATTAATATAGTATTCATTCAACTTATGATCCCTCTCACTGTCTTATTTTCATCTACCTTTTCCTTTTCTAACACCATTTCTTCAAATCCCTACATTTGTCATTTCTTTTTATCTAATCTTTAGTGCACTGCTCTAACTGAATATGATTAAACAAAAATATTATTTCTGTTCCTAAAGCTTCTATTATTTGTTCATTAATCACCAACTTTTTCTACCAATCTTTTATCTTAATAATTAAAATTTTTTAATTTTGACATATCCAAGCATTATTTCAATGGAACCATGTGTTACATAATATGAAGTTTTTTTGTTTGTGCCTGTTTGAAAGCCAATTCAAAAACTTTTTTTAAAAAATCCTTAAATCTTTTCCAGATTAGTTTGGTCCTAGAATAACAGGTGGAAATGGCAAAGAGAAAATGTCTATTCAAAAATGATGCTTGTTGGGATTCTAGCACTGGGCATGGTCATGAAAACAATGGAATATTTTTCTATACTTGGTCTACATTAAGGTAAAGGTAAAGGTTCCCCTTGACAATTTTTCTCCAGTCGTGTTCGACTCTAGGAGGTAGTGCTCATCCCCGTTTCCAAGCCATAGAGCCAGCATTTTGTCCGAAGACAATCTTCCGTGGTCACATGGCCAGTGCGACTAGACATGGAACACTGTTACCTTCCCACCGAGGTGGTCCCTATTTATCTACTTGCATTTGCATGCTTTCGAATCGCTAGGTTGGCGGGAGCTGGGACAAAGCGACGGGAGCTCACTCCGTCGCGTGGATTCGATCTTACGACTGCTGGTCTTCTGACCCTGCAGCACACAAAGGCTTCTGCGGTTTAGCCCGCAGCGCCACCACGTTCCACATTAAAAACATTTTTATTTTGTTTTACGATACTCGTTATGTTGCTGCTTCTTACGAGAAAATAAATTAAGTAGATTTGGCACTGACTCAGACAGCGAAATATCTTGGGCTCGCCTTGCTCCCCGATAATTACTGTTATCTTATAGTAACCTCATGAATGTGAACCACCCACCACAGTTTGTGCCTTGGAACAAATTCAGTCATCACCCATGGCAAGGTCAACTACAAAATTAAGTGTGATTAAAGTTAATTAGGGCTTGATGTAAGGTTGGAATTCATTTCAAACTTTTGAGATCCTGCCTTCAATAAACTCTGTTTCTCTTTTGGGAAGAACAGAAAGAGCTGATTAAGGGGATTTAAAATCCACAACCAATCAGAGTTTTTAGTTACATCAAGCCAAGCCACCTCATCTGAATCCCCTTCTGTATCAACCACTCTCTGTAGGGAGGTTCTAAACATATTGTATGCTTCTGAGCAGAATGAGAAGCTTTATGAATCTCACACCCTCTCTCCAAAACTGTTAACTACTGGGTTAGTACTTTGGGAACTACTGTACAAACTTTTGCAAGATTGATCTTGGAAACATATGAACTGAAGAAAATCCTCCCCTTGGATGTGGAGGAATTTTTTTTATTTTTTATTTTTAAATCATCATAGCCTGAATTGGAATTTCATCTTTCCCTTCTCCCTCTTTTTCTTGTTAATCTATTTAATATCTGGCATTTTTTTTCAGCTCCTGAATGTTCATTAATGAGAACTTCAGGGCACTAGAGGGTGCTCATTTTGCATAATTTTTTAAAGGTATTACACTGGAAGTACAGAGACTATTTAACTTGAAAGGAGCACATAGTGCGGGGAGCTTGGGGAATCTCTTATTATGGAACTACCTCTCCAGCTCTAGGACGGAAATCATAGAATCATAGAGAAGCGAAGTTGGAAGGAGCCTACAAGGCCATCAAGTCCAACCCCCTGCTCAGTGCAGGAATACAATCAAAGCAGATCTGCCAGGTGATTATCCAAGTTTTTCATGAATGCCTCCAGTCTTGGAGCACTCACCAACTCCCGAGATGGCAACTACTGTACATCACAGTAGTTAAAGGGAGCTGCTGTCTTCTCACTTGAGCTTTTACAAAATCTTCTAATAAATACTAAGATAAAATTGATATAACATGATTTGAAAATTAGTACCTTTCTAGCAAACTTGAATATTGTACAACAGTCTTAAAGAGCACTTAATACTTCCATGTGGTCTCTAGTTTATTCTTAAATCCTGCCTGCCTCCAATTACGGGCTACTTTATTTCCTCACAAGGATGCCATACATCTCTTGGGAGTAGTGCTCTTTTTAATTATAAATGACTTATTTATAAACTGCCAAGTTGCCACACTCGTATCTGATGGTGCTATATCCAATTAAAGAAAAATTTCAATATCCCTGTGGAAATGATATAATTATCTACAACATTATTCCATATGCCACAGTAATTAATGTTATTTACATTTTCAGACTGCTCCATTCTGAGAGTTGTAAAACAGTATTTATTAAAACACACATACACAAAAACATGTAAATACAGAACATGTAAACATGTAAATACAGAATGCCTTTCTAGCAATCAGAGCTTAATTCTGACTGAACTAGTACTAAACCAGCTTATAAATGCAAATAGGACAAGTTTTAATTGTTAGGTTAATCAAGCTTAGTTAATGAATCAGTGACAGTCTATTTTAATCAGTAAAAGCATGTTTTAATTGGTCGGATTATGAGGTAAGTAAGGGCACACTTGTCTATTTTTGAGGCTATTCAAATTCTAGTAGTTACCTTGATAAGAAATGTAAGAAAAATTAGTAAAGAGTGTTTTTCTTCCCAACAATATGTAACAATTTTTATTTATTACATTGTTTCCTAAACTGCCGCAATAGCTGAAGCACAATTTGGTGAGGATAAAAGGGAAAAAATTGAAGCCACATTTTGCTTAACCTCAGGAGACTTTTAGACTGTGTTAATAACAAGTACCACCCATTAGTAGAGCAGCCCACCATACATGTAACTTTCTGAATGTTCCTTCTTGTCAAACAAGCTCAACCTGACATCACTGAGGCATTGGAAGAACTGACAGACAAATATTTCCAGGGAAGTAAGGTTCTTTAGGCTCACAGGACCCTTACATATATGGAGTGTGACAAATCTGGGTAGAGTGGGCGGCATATAAATTAAATAAATGAATAAAATAAATAAATCAGCAGTTCTTTCACATATCTGTAATCTAATGTAGGAATTCCCTGTTGATTAATATTTATATTATTTTGTCCTGCTTCAATGGGTATGTTTGGCTATCACAGTAAACTAGACTCCCTACCTTTGGTCTGTTACAATATACAATGTTCAAACCAGGAACCCTGGCTTGTTAACTACTAACAAGCCAGAATCATAAGGCAAGCAGATCCCCTGGCATCTTGCTTGTCAGGAAAGGAACAAACCAGATTCTAAGCTCTGACATCATACTAAGGGCAATATGAGCAGAGAGTTCTGTCTCAAGAGAAAGTGATCAAGCAGCATACAATAGCACACTTCCTTGTTTGGGATAAGCCATAGCTTTTAAAAATTCTGGCTTTTAGTCATGTGCAAACTAGGCCAATATCTTCAGAGGACACCTATATCAAAATGATGTCAATATGCAAAGCATTAATTATAATCTATTAATCAACCAGTTAGAATGAAGAGTATACATCAAGTAGAAGTGCTCTAATGGGCAACAACTGTAATAATGAACAGTGTGCTGTTCACCAATATAGTGCATCACTATTTGCTTATTTATAATGAACTCTTAACGCCTAGACTTCAAAACCATTTTCCCAGGTTGTCATACAAGCACAATTGTTATGCAATTATATAATTGTCCGAAACACTGTTCAGTGTATTGTAAAATCTGAAGATCAAAAGCATGCTCCCTTTTGCAGCTCTCTTAATCCTGCATATCACAGTGCAATCTTACAGGTAAACGCAGATGAGCTCCAGCATTAGAGACAGCAAAAATTATAAAGCTCTGCTGCTGCTATTTTTCTTTTATGGGTCTTCCTTTTATTTGAAAATTAGTTCTCTCTCATTGGTTTCAATGGGAAGTAATTCACATAAACCAGCTCTACAGTATTGCCTCTTTCAATGTGTCCTCAACGCATGCCCAGAACACATCTTCCTGCCTGTCAGTGGAGATACATCAGCTGTGGAGGTTTCCTCAATGGTTGCAGTAAGCTGGGTCACCCCTTCTAATAACAGTCCTCAGTTTCTACTTGGAAGAGATTTAAAATTACCTTTTGACATTGAGAAGCCCATTCATGGTTCCTGGGATTACACCTTAAGTTGGAAGTAAATTCATACTATTTTATTTGAACTACGTGTATTTTAAAAGAAAGATAATACCTACAATTCTGCAAGCAATAAAATTCAAGTAGCCAACATACCTGACTGAATACATCAGGATATAAGGGTAACACACCTTTAGGATCTGGAATATGCCTTCCATACTGATAAAAACTATACAATAACTAGGGGTGGACTGCAGTTTGAACAGGGGAGGGAGCTCAAACTAAAATTCAGCAGGGAGGCCCCTCTCTGTCAGTCATTTTGATAAGTATAGAAAGAATAAGCAGGGCTGCATGAAAACATTACATTTTATAAAAATATGTGGTAAGAAACTTACAGTGTTTAATGCCACATGTTCTTTATCTTTTGTTATGCGAACACAATGTCCCTGATGAGGTTTAGCCCTCTAACAATGCAGATATAGAAGTAGCTATATTGACAATGCAGATTTATTTCAGTACCTTTAAAACATCAGGCAACATTTTCTGCAGTTTCTTCTCTCCTATGATATAAAAGCACTGTTGAAGCATCTCTTTCTTGTCTGTGATGTAGAAACTAACTGGCTTTAATTGTACACTAAGATCTAGTCCACCTTCTTCTATGTCACTGGGTTCTTCTCCCACATCATCCTTTTCCAGAACTTGTGCAGTGAATTTTGGTTCCTAAAATATGACAAAGAAAATTATTTCACTTGCACACCAATGAAAAACATGCTTAATTATGCAGTAATTTCAGCAATTAAGCTTTGATTGTGGAACTGACAACACAATCCTAAATCTTTTTACACAGAAACAGAAGCGAAAGAGTTAAATTTGACTTACCCCTGAGTAGATGGGCACAGAATTGCAACTTGAGGCAACAATTCTTACATAACTTACTGCTACTCCGTAAGTTCAACAAATGCACTAAGAACTGCTGGATAGCTCCATGGTACAGGCAGAGCCAGAGGTTGGGAGTTCAATTCCCCACTGTGCCTCCTTCATAGGGGCTGGATTCGATGATTCATAGAGTCCCTTCCAGCTCTGCAGTTCTAAGATGATGGTGATTAGCATTTTAATCCTACAATTTTTGTGAATTGCAAGCCTTGTTTGCTTCTGCCATCTCCAAGAGAATGAAACAGAAATACCTGAAAAGTGGTGTGCACAATAAGGGGCCCCTAGGGTGTGGACCTAAGAGGGCATTTTGTTCTTCAACAAAATTACTTCATTCTAGAAATTCTTCCTCTCCACAGCCTATAATACCATCTCCTGTCACTAGGTGAAGACCTCCCTAAAGAGGAGAAAAGTTGTTGCAGGCCAACCCTGGCACACGCCTTTTTACAAAAGTTCTCCAGACAACTCTGAACTGAAAGCAAAGTGGGGCAAACAACATGCTGAACCCAATTGCTGCTTCCCAGTGCAGGGCCTCTTGGCTTTTTGAAAAGTTAAAAAAGACTGGGAGAGAAGTGTGAGCTGCAGGGTAAGTGGAGAAGCAATGAGTAAGCAAACCAAGAAAGCTGAATGAGTGTTAAGGTAAAAAGACCACTGACGTAGCAAAAAAGTACCAAGGGAGTGGACAAGAGAAAGACCTTTGGGAGGGAAAAAAAGATCACCTTAAGCGGTAAGGAGAGAGTACAAAGTGCACCACAGAAGTTGGATAGGTGAGTGCCAGCTTTGGAATCACTGAGGCAGAGATAAAGAAGTTTTTAGGCTGGGTGAAGCCAGTTGTTTGCTTCATTGAAGCTCTTCCTCAACTGAAAGTTCACAAGGTCAACAAAGAAAGAACATGAAAGAAGGGCAACAAGACAAATAATGATGGTTGTTGTGGGTTTTTCGGGCTCTTTGGCCATGTTCTGAAGGTTGTTCTTCAGGATATGATGGATCTTCATTTTGGTTGAACAAAGCAATTATTTTACATTATTTTCATAAGATTTCCAACTGAACCACTTGTATCACTTTTTAAAAAAATTATGAAACTTTTTTTACATTTTGGGACACCACTCTTTAAATGCAAAGGTGTGGGAGAAGATTAACAAAAACCAATGTTTTCCCAACACTATCACAATTCCATTAAAAGAGAAAATAAGGGTCCAAGAATACGGCAAGTATTCCTTCCAAATCCTCAAAAGCTGAAGTTAAAAAGAAATTAGGTCTTTTTTTTAATAATATAGTGCCACCTAAGGACACTGTCCTTCATCAGTAATAAGAAGGTAGGTCCCTACCATAAAGTGCTTATAGTATAGACAACAATACAGTACAGAGAGTCAACCAAGAATTGAGGCAGAAATGCAGGCAGCAAAAAAAAAAAAAAAAAAAAAAAAAAAAAGGGGGGGGAGAGTATGTAACTGATATTGAGTCTTTAAATTCACACAATACGGAGATTATGGGATTGTGTCACTTTTTGCATCTGTACTGATTTTGTGGCAGGAAGAAGAAAGGAAGAGAGGTGTGTTCTGGCGAAGAAGGAAGAAAGGAGTCATTTGTGGGAGCAGACCTTTGAATACAGTAAAACTGCAAGTGAAAATCACACAGTAACTGGCTTTTACTGCAAAAAGCAAAGTAGGTTTGAGTAAGGCTAGGAAAAGTTTTGAAAGTAAAGAAGATATGTCTATGCATTATTTCAAAGCAGGCAGGAACTCAGTGTAGATATTTCAGGAAGGACATCACATAAGCAGAATCATAATTTAGGTGAACGATTTTTGACAGCAAACCTGAGGTGAGGGGGACTGGTGGGGGGATATGGAAGAATTGGCTACACTAGTCAAGGAAAAAGATCAGAAACCGATCCAGTTTTGCTTTAGTGCTACTCAGTGAGAAACATATTTTTGTATTGTCTTCAAGGGAAAAAGTGACATGTTTAGAGGAATGAATAAGCAAGGCAACGATCAATGAGCCATTAAAGAATATGTCAAGGCTACATACTACTCAATACAGTGGGGAATAGTAATAGAGAGAAGGAAGCTTAAAAAGAAAGATAGGAAGTTTGGATCTCCTGGACTTGGAGTAGTATCTTGCAACTGCAGAGCTGGATGGGACCCTATGGATCATCAAATCCAGCCCCTGTCAATGAGGCACAGTGGAAAATCAAATTCCAAACCTTTGGCTCCACAGCCAGATACCTAAACCACTGACTGTGTTGCTAACAGTAATAAAACATCTGTGAAGATTACCAATAAGACATTGGAAGACCAAGGACTAGATGAGGGCAAAAGTTCCTGGACCAAGAGGGGGTCAAGAGTAATCAGTACTGTATATACTGTAGTTAGTAATGCTAGGGGATTTCATTAGGTCACCTGGAACTCTGTGAGTTGTCTTTCAAAACACATGATCAGGAATAAAATGATCCTAAGAATAACACAGGCACATTTTATGGTGCTGTCCTCAAAACCCTATTGTGCAACTTTTCCTGCACACAGGGCTGTATTAATCCATGGCTGGGCTTTCAGGTATTTAGGACCCCCTCTGCCGCTTTAATCTTTCACCCCACTACAGCTGTCAGCCCTAGGGTGCCTCAGCAAAAATAAAAAACCAAACCAGAGCAGCCCCTAGTCCCTGCCAGAACCCTAGTCTTCAGCCTAGACAGCCTTATGAATAATAGGGCCTTGCCTGCACAACTCCAAGTTTGGCCTTGGAGTTCAGAACGAAGCAGGACAAAGGCTAATAGAGTTTTGTCAAGAGAATAAGCTGGTCATCACAAACACTCTTTTCCAACAACACAAGAGGCGACTCTATACATGGAAATCACCAGATGGGCAATATCGAAATCAGATTGATTATATTCTCTGCAGCCAAAGATGGAGAAGCTCTATACAGTCAGCAAAAACAAGACCTGGAGCTGACTGCGGTTCTGATCATCAGCTTCTCATAGCAAAATTCAAGCTTAGACTGAAGAGATTAGGAAAAACCACTAGGCCACTCAGGTATAATCTAAACCAAATCCCTTATGAATACACAGTGGAAGTAAAGAACAGATTTAAGGAACTAGATTTGGTGGACAGAGTGCCTGAAGAACTTTGGATAGAGGCTCGTAACATTGTCCAGGAGGCAGCAACGAAAACCATCCCAAAGAAAAGGAAATGCAAGAAAGCAAAGTGGCTGTCCAACGAGGCCTTAGAAATAGCAGAGAGGAGAAGGGAAGCAAAATGCAAGGGAGATAGGGAAAGTTACAGAAACTTGAATTCAGACTTCCAAAGAATAGCAAGGAGAGACAAGAGGGCCTTCGTAAATGAACAATGCAAAGAAATAGAGGAAGATAACAGAAAAGGAAAGACCAGAGATCTGTTCAGGAAAATTGGACATATTAGAGGAACATTTTGCGCAAAGATGAACATGATAAAAGACAAAAATGGGAGGGACCTAACAGAAGCAGAAGACGTCAAGAAGAGGTGGCAAGAATACACGGAGGAATTATATCAGAAAGATGTGGATATCCCGGACAACCCAGACAATGTAGTTGCTGACCTTGAGCCAGACATCCTGGAGAGCGAAGTCATGTGGGCCTTAGAAAGCCTGGCTAACAACAAGGCCAGTGGAGGTGATGGCATTCCAGTTGAACTATTTAAAATCTTGAAAGATGATGCTGTTAAGGTGCTACATTCAATATGCCAGCAAGTTTGGAAAACTCAAAAGTGGCCAGAGGATTGGAAAAGATCAGTCTACATCCCAATCCCAAAGAAAGGCAGTGCCAAAGAATGCTCCAACTACCGTACAATTGCACTCATTTCACACGCTAGCAAGGTTATGCTCAAAATCCTACAAGGTAGGCTTCAGCAGTATGTGGACCGAGAACTCCCAGAAGTACAAGCTGGATTCCGAAGAGGCAGAGGAACTCGAGACCAAATTGCTAACTTGCGCTGGATTATGGAGAAAGCCAGAGAGTTCCAGAAAAATATCTACTTCTGCTTCATTGACTATGCGAAAGCCTTTGACTGTGTGGACCACAGCAAACTAATTCAAGTTCTTAAAGAAATGGGAGTGCCTGACCACTTTATCTGTCTCCTGAGAAACCTATATGTGGGACAGGAAGCAACAGTTAGAACTGGTCATGGAACAACTGAGTGGTTCAAAATTGGGAAAGGAGTACGGCAAGGCTGTATATTGTCCCCCAGCTTATTTAACTTATATGCAGAATACATCATGCGGAAGGCTGGACTGGAAGAAACCCAAGCCGGAATTAAGATTGCCGGAAGAAATATCAACAACCTCAGATATGCAGATGATACCACTCTGATGGCAGAAAGTGAGGAGGAATTAAAGAACCTTGTAATGAGAGTGAAAGAGGAGAGTGCAAAAAACGGTCTGAAACTCAACATCAAAAAAACTAAGATCATGGCCACTGGTCCCATCACCTCCTGGGAAATAGAAGGGGAAGATATGGAGGCAGTGTCAAATTTTATCTTCCTGGGCTCCATGATCACTGCAGATGGAGACAGCAGCCCTGAAATTAAAAGGCGCCTTCTTCTTGGGAGGAAAGCGATGACAAATCTGGACAGCATCTTGAAAAGCAGAGACATCACCTTGCCAACAAAAGTCCGAATAGTCAAAGCTATGGTTTTTCCTCTCGTGATGTATGGAAGTGAGAGCTGGACCATAAAGAAAGCAGACCGCCGAAGAATTGATGCCTTTGAATTGTGGTGCTGGAGGAGGCTCTTGAGAATCCCCTGGACTGCAAGGAGAACAAACCTATCAGTTCTAAAGGAAATCAACCCTGAGTGCTCACTGGAAGGACAGATCCTGAAGCTGAGGCTCCAGTACTTTGGCCATCTAATGAGAAGAAAAGACTCCCTGGAAAAGACCCTGATGTTGGGAAAGTGTGATGGCAAGAGGAGAAGGGGACGACCGAGGATGAGATGGCTGGACAGTGTCTGCGAAGCAACCAACATGAACCTGACACAACTCCGGGATGCAGTAGAAGACAGGAGGGCCTGGCGTGCTCTGGTCCATGGGGTCACGAAGAGTCGGACACGACTAAACGACTAAACACACACGCCTGCACAACTGGCACGATGTCATTGTCAGCGCCACAGTTCCACTGGTTAAAAGCTTCCTTTTTTAAAAACTCTAGGGTGTGTGCAATCCACACATAACGTGATTAAACTGCGTGTAAACTATAACCGAAAAAGGAATACTGTAATTTAATCAGCAACAATCTCCCCCTAACATCATTCCCAGGTGTTACTTGTCATCAAGACATTTCCGATTTATGGAAACCCTAACAGTTTCCAATGAAGTTCAGATATTTAAGTTTACCAGTACCACCCCCGACAATGAGGGGGGGGGGGTTAGCATGGGTTTACCAGTACCGCCCCCCCCACATTACCACGGAAGGATCTGAACCCAGGTCTCCTGCATTCTCACCCGCCACTCTTATCCACTACTACACTTGTTCTCCTGATTCGAGAGGAACTCCTAATTTCTCTCTCATCGCTGACTGTCTTCGCTGGGCTGGAGGACAACTGCAACGAGACCTGGAAGGCCACCCATCCCTCCACGTTGCCCCGCATGCTGGACGGAGCTCTTGCGGCGTCCCCTCCGACCGGCCGTTCCTCCTCATACCTCGTTAACGCCATGAAGCGATTCCGTGCTCCGCCGTTTCCTTTCGCTGCCGCCCCCGCCGCCGCCACCACCACCTTCCTCTGGGCAGCCTAAGCGAGAGCGGTGCCGCTTCTTCTCTTTGGGCAGCTTGCGCCCCGTCATCCCGTCCCTTTCTGAAAGGGCGAGGCCTCTCCTCACGAACCTTTGAATTAAATAAATAATAACCGGGTTTTTTAAACCGCCCTCCCGGCGACGGGATTGTTTCTCGTCGCCGGACTTCGTGTCGCGGCTTAAACGCGTCACCGCCGGCGCTCCGCCAATGCGGGACTTGGAGTCGCCGAGGGATTCGGGGGCTGGGCGGAAGGCGGCCGGTCCGGCTGATGTGGGAGGTGGGTGGGCTTGGTCTTCCCCGGAGATGGTCGTGAGACCCTGGCGTTAAAGCACACATGAGCAGGCCGGGATTTTGCTGCATCGGTAACCGAAGTCGCAACGAAAAGAGGAACTTCCTGTTGCTTCTGACTCTGATCTTGTTTCGTATGGGGGAAATGCGGAATTAAAACGAATTTAGCTTTTTCTTGGGGGGGATCAGCGTGGGTAATCCGTAAACTGCAGGTTAGGAGACGAGGATTGCCTCAGAAACTGTCCAGCCCTGCTGTGTAGGCCGTGATTCCTCCTGCAGATCTGGGGTGGAGCTGATGTCGGTTTGCATTACGGACCATAGAAAGTCATCCACCAAAACAACCTTCGGGTTGCCAGCGAAGATCGAACATAAAGCGTGCCTTTCCTCTCTTAACTCAAATCCAGATCCCGGCCTTGCTGGGTTGAAAAATAATAAGTGTTCAAATGAGCTATTAGCATCCCATTGTTCTAAACCAGGAGTCAGGGAACTTTTTTACCCTTTACCCCCAAAAAATGTATATACACTGCCATCACCCTCTTGATTTGAAAGGAAGGAAATCATATATTATTTGAATTCAAAATCTTATTGAATCTACACAGGCTGTGTACCGAACTAGCAGGATATATCATCAGTATCAGTGGCTACCAGGCTAGTATACCGAACTAGCAGGATGCACCAAATTTAATAAAGATGTGCACTATTTTTGCTGGAATACATTGCACACCAGCGATGGGGTGGTATAGGGAGTAGTAAGGTGTCCAACGTGCCTAGCAAATTGCATTAAATTTTTGCTAGCTCACAGAGAATTTAATAATCATCAATGGCTGGCAGAGTGGTGCTAGAAATGACATGCCTGTTAGAGACAGCCAAGGCCGGGGGGGGGGGTTCCTACCACTTTAATCACTCTATGTGTAGTGTGCAAGAAGGAACAAACCAGGCTAAAGGTCATGTTACCCACCCTGGTGCCACAGCCCAACATCAAAGGATCAGTGCACTATTTTTTATTGTAATCTATGGAAAACTCAATAGTGGCCAGAGGATTGGAAAAGATCAGTCTACATCCCAATTCCAAAAAAGGACACTGCCAAAGAATGCTCCAACTAACGTACAATTGCACTCATTTCACACCCTAGCAAGGTTATGCTCAAAATGCTACAAGGCAGACTTCAGCAGTATGTGGACTGAGAACTCCCAGATGTACAAGCTGAATTTTGAAGGGGTAGAGGAATTAGAGATCAAATTGCTAACGCGCTGGATTATGGAGAAAGCCAGAGAGTTCCAGAAAAACATCTACTTCTGCTTCATTGACTACACAAAAGCCTTTTACTGTGTGGACCACAACAAACTATGGCAAGTTCTTAAAGAAATGGGAGTGCCTGATCACCTTATCTATCTCCTGAGAAATCTGTATGTGGGACAAGAAGCAACAGAACGATATGGAACAACTGATTGGTTCAAAATTGGGAAAGGAGTACGACAAGGCTGTACACTTTCTCCCTGCTTATTTAACTTATATGCAGAATACATCATTCAAAAGGCTGGACTGGATGAATCCGAAGGCAGAATTAAGATTGCCGGAAGAAATAACAACCTCGGATATGCAGATTATACCACTCTGATGGCAGAAAGTGAGGAGGAATTAAAGAACCTTTTAATGAGGGTGAAAGAGGAGAGCACCAAAAATGGTCTGAAGCTGAACATAAAAAAAAAAAAAAAACTAAGCTCATGGCCACTGGTCCCATCACCTCCTGGCAAATAGAAGGGGAAGATATGGAGGCAGTGACAGGTTTTACTTTCTTGGGCTCCATGATCACTGCAGATGGGGACAGCAGCCACAAAATTAAAAGACACCTGCTTCTTGGAAGGAAAGCAATGACAAACCTAGACAGCATCTTAAAAAGCAGAGACCTCACCTTGCCGACAAAAGTCCGCATAGTCAAAGCTATGTTTATTCCAGTAGTGATGTATGGAAGTGAGAGCTGGACCATAAAGAAGGCTGACCGCCAAAGAATTGATGCCTTTGAATTGTGGTGCTGGAGGAGGCTCTTGAGAGTCCCCTGGACTGGAAGGAGAACAAACCTATCAATTCTAAAGGAAATCACCCCTGAGTGCTTACTGGAAGGACAGATCCTAAAGCTGAGGCTCCAATACTTTGGCCATCTCATGAGAAGAGAATACTCCCTGGAAAAGACCCTGATGTTGGGAAAGTGTGAAGGCTCTGCTCATTACCCCCAGGATTTTCCTTTTTACCCCATTTGGGGTAATTTACCCCTGTACCCCGACCACAACCAGTTGTCCACCCAGGAACACCAGAAACTGATACTTCCGGAGCTCAGTGCCTCAGCTAATTTTAAAAAGACTGTTTCTTGGAGGAAAAGGCAACAGGTTTAATCAGGTAAAAAAAGTGTGCACATGGGTGCAAAGCAGGGTAGGGACCCTGAGATCAACAGGGTTCAAGTTTTTATAACGTTCTAAAAAAGAACAAAAGAACACAGCGGTTCATTGATCCTTGAGGAATATATGCATTGGTTACAATTTCTTGAATCTGAGCGAAGCAGTTACCCATGCGCAGAGCAATTTATTTCTAAGGAATGAGTTTTCCTTCCAAAGCACTTCTTTGGCATGTGCTCCCTCCTTACAGGAGAGCACAGTTAGGAAAAACATAAGCTGCTCCTTTTCGCTCATAACTCATTGCTGATGCCCAATTGCATCTAAATTAAAATCATAGTATTTAAAAGGATGAAACTTTGGTCCACAAAGCTAATGCAAAATAAAATGTTTTCAGAGATGTGGCCTTGTTTGTTTCCTTGAAAACCGACGAGATTAACCAATTGATTTCAGTGTGAGCTTTCCCTGGTGATAATCCACTTCTTAAAATATATCTTCACAGAACTGGGCTGCAATCCATGAAAGGTGATGCTGAAATCAATTAGTTGGTTTTCAAGGTGCTATAGCAATTCTGTGGGGGTTTTTATGTTTGTGTGTGGTGTGTTTTATTATTTTTTTTTGCTTCTGTTGCCAAATAGAATGCTAGTTTCTAAACAATAAAAAAATGACTTAGTTGCTTTCTCTCCAGGCAAGCTTTCCCTGAGTGACTGGCTACTTCAATGTTTTTATTGAAATGGACTGTTGTACTTTACTGCTTTGAATGTGCTTTGTCGCTGTTTGTTTTTTAGTATGGTATTTATTTTATTTTTAATGTTGTCAGTTTTAATATTGTCCTTTAATGATGTAAGCCACCTTGGGTCCTTTTAAGGAGAAAGGTAGGGTAAAAATATTTTAAATAAATAAAGTCAATAAAAAGTTCTGTGGCCCCATAAGAATTAACTAATGTATGATAGCATAACCTTTTGCATATTATCGGGCTCAAATTCCATGCTTGCTTTAGTTGTTTTCCCCCGAAATACACTCCATGGCATCCTTCAGTCTCGAAAGACTATGGTATCGTGCTCTGTATCGAGGACTTGAAACAGCATCTAGTGTGGCTGAGAAGGCCAATTCGAGAGTGACAATCCCTTCCACACTGAAGACAAATCCAGTCTCTCCCCTGTCCAGCTTCCTGATTTTGCTGCTTTTGTAACTGCCTCTTTGCCTCAGCTTGCTGGACAAGGGTCTCTTCAAATTCGGAGAGGCCATGATGCACCGCCTGCCTCCAGGCTGAACGCTCAGATGTCAAGATTTCCCATCTGTTGAGATCCATTCCTAAGGCCTTCAGATCCCGCTTGCAGATATCCTTGTATCGAAGCTGTGGTCTCCCTCTGGGGCAATTTCCCTGCGCTAATTCTCCATATAGGAGATCTTTTGGGATCCGACCATCAGCCATTCTCACGACATGCCCAAGCCAGTGTAGACGTCGCTGTTTCAGTAATGTATATATGCTAAAAATTCCAGCTCATTCTAGGACTACTCTCTTTGGAACTTTGTCCTGCCAAGTGATACCAAAAATGCATCGGAGGCAACGCATATGGAACGTGTTCAGCTTCCTTTCCTGCCATGCACAAAGGGTCCAGGACTCGCTGCAGTATAGGAGTGTGCTCAGGACACAGGCTCTATAGACCTGGATCTTGGTATATGTCGTCAGCTTCTTATTGAGCCATACTCTCTTTGTGAATCTTGAGAACATGGTAGCTGCTTTCCCAGTGCATTTATCCAGCTCGACATCTAGAGAGAGGGTGTCAGAGATTGTTGAGCCAAGGTACACAAAGTCATGAACAACCTCCAATTCTTGTGCAGAGATGGTAATGGAGGGAGGTGAGTCCACACCCTGGCCCATGACTTGTGTTTTCTTCAGGCTGATTGTTAGTCCAAAGTCTTGACAGGCCTTGCTAAAACGATTCATGAGTTGTTGGAGGTCTTCAGCAGAATAGGCAACAATGGCTGCATCATCTGCGAAGACGAAGTCCCGTATGCATTTCAGTTGGACTTTGGTCCTCACTCTCAATCTAGAGAGATTAAAGAGCTTTCCGTCTGATCTAGTCCGGAGATAGACACCTTCTGTTGCAGTTCCAAAGGCATGCTTCAGCATGACAGCAAAAAAGATCCCAAAAAGTGTTGGTGCGAGGACACAGCCCTGTTTCACTCCGCTTCAGATGTCAAAGGGATCTGATGTTGAGCCATCAAAAACTACAGTGCCTTTCATTCCCTCATGGAAGGACCTGATGATGTTAAGGAGTTGAGGTGGACATCCAATCTTGGGAAGGATTTTAAAAAGGCCATCCCTGCTAACCAAATCAAAAGCCTTTGTGAGGTCTATGAAGGCCACAAAGAGTGGCTGTTGTTGTTCCCTGCATTTCTCCTGCAACTGTCTGAGAGAGAATACCATGTCAGTGGTGGATTTATTGGCTCGAAATCCACACTGTGATTCTAGATAGACTCTGTCTGCAAGCACCTGGAGCCTCTTCAGTACGACACGGGCAAGCAGTTTCCCTACAACGCTAAGAAGAGAGATGCCACGGTAATTATTACAGTCACCCCTGTCTCCTTTGTTCTTGTACAATGTGACGATGTTTGCATCCTTCATGTCCTGTGGTACTCCACCTTCCCTCCAGACGAAAGACTTCATACAGTTCACTGGTGATGATCTCTTTACAGCACTTCAGCACTTCAACAGGGATGTCATCCTTTCCAGGTACCTTGCCGGAGGTAAGGGAATCCAAGGCTGCTTTTATTTCTGCTAAGGTTGGTTCACTGTCCAACTCTTCCAAGACAGGACAGCACTCAATGTTGTTTAATGCTTCTTCGGTTACTACATTCTCTCTGGAATATAACTCAGAGTAGTGCTGCACCCAACGGTCCATCTGCTGTGCTCGGTCCTGGATGATCACACCTGTGGCAGACTTCAAGGGAGCAGATTTCTTCTGTATTGGACCTAAAGCCTACTTGATACCATCATACATTCCTTTGATGTTACCTGTGTCCGCTGCTATCTGTATCTGAGAGCAGAGCTGAAGCCAATAATTGTTGGAACATCTCCTGGCAGCCTGTTGGACTTGGCTACGAGCATCTCGAAGAGCTTGCAAGTTGTACTCACTAGGACAGGCTTTGTATGCTGCTAGAGCTCTCCTCTTATGCTCGATGGCTGGCATCAACTCCTCCGAATGGGCTTCAAACCAGTCGGTCATCTTTTTGGTCTTCTTGCCAAAGGTTGACAAGGCGGTGTTATACACAGCATTCTTGAAATGTTCCCAACGTTCAGGTGCATTTGCATCAGCCAGACCTGGAAGGGTTTCCTGTAGCGCTTGGGCAAATTCCTCCACTTTTCTTTGATTGCAAGTCTTGCTGATGTCAATGCGTGGTCTTCCTTTTTCATGTGATAGAATCTCTTTGTTTGCAGTTTTACTTTACTACACACCAGGGAATGATCAGTATCGCAATCAGCACTCTGGTAGCTGCGTGTGATCGTTATACTAGGAAGGCTCGAACGTCTGGTGAGGATCAAATCAAGCTGATGCCAATGCTTGGATCTTGGGTGTCTCCAAGAAACTCTGTGTTGAAACTTCATATTAAAGAATGTGTTGCTGACGCAAAGACCATAATAACTGCACAACTCCAGCAAGCGTTGGCCATTTTCGTTCATCTTTCCAATGCCAAAATGGCCTAGACAAGTGGGCCAAGAGTTGTGATCAGCACCAACTCTAGCATTAAAGTCTCTGAGAATGAACAGTGGCTCTCTTTCAGGGAGTTTTTTGATAGTAGCTGCCAGATCGTCATAGAATTTGTCTTTTCACATATGCACTAATGAGGGTGACTGGTCCTGCTGATGAGTGGAGCTGCAGAGACAGAATTCTTTCGCTCCCAACAGTAGGTGGAACAATGGATCTCAGGAGAGTATTTCTGACTGCAAAGCCAACACCATATTCCCTGGTCTCATTTGATGGTTTTCCCTGCCAGAAGAATGAGAAGTTCTTTTCTTTGACAGATCCCGAGTCTGGCAATCTCGTCTCTTGCAGGGCAACAATGTCCATCTGCAGTCTACTCAGTTCCATGTCAATGACAACTGTCTTGTGCACATCGTCTATTTCCTGCAGGTCATCATGAAGGCCATAGTCAGAAAAGCCAGGGGTCATTGTCCGTACATTCCAGGTGCCCAGCTTTAGGGCAGAAGTTTTCTTACAATTGTTGCATGGTGCACGTTTATGGACCTGCTTGTCGGGTTTTACCCTAAACCCCACGCACCCCGTGAAGGTAACAGACCGTGGTGAGGTAGCACCTTACTGGCTGGGGGCTGCCCAGCTTAAGGCGGGCGGTATCTACCTAGTGAGGTGCAATGACCTCTCCCACCGTCAGAAGTAGCCCCTGGCGTCATGCTCTACGCCAATCGAGCAAAGACTTATAACTGGTAACTGCTACTTCCCATGTTGTTTCGACGCTGTATGCGAAGCTGGAGTGTTCTCTCCAGAGCATGAAGCCTGGGTAAAATAATATGGAGGATAGGCTGTTACCCAGGCAGCAAATCCCCCCTCTCCACATCACTGAAATAGTCCAGTGGAAAGGCGAGAGCCAATACAACTGGTTCCAACGATGTCGCAGGAGAACAACACGAAATGCCTCCTGGGCTCCAGCTCTGGATTTTTCCTCGAGGTTAACTCCTGAAGCCTTTTCCATCAGTGGATATAGCCACAAGGCAGTGGAGGTTTGAAATCAGAGTTTTCCCCCTTGAAAATTATTGTTTTGAAAATAGATAAAGGATTATTCTCTGAAATGTACAAAGGTTGAGTGCTGGTATCAGAGTTTCTCTGTATTCACATGACAAAGCTTTTTTCAATAAAAACAGTGACAGTGACATAATCCTCGACTACCCGCTTTTGTGTACTTTTCTGATATCTAATTTCTTTTTGTTGTTGTTTGTTGTCAAGACAAAGTATTGTATATAACTAGGGTACAGTGGTGTCTTGAGTTGCAAACTTAATTCATTCATTCTCAAAGCACCATTTCTCATAGGAATAAATTGAAACGCGATTAATCCGTTCCAGCCTTTTTTAAAGGTTAAAAAAAGAGCAGGAAAGGTGGGAGGGAGGGAACAGTGGGGAAAAGAGGAAATAAAGAAGGCCATCACTGGGGTACACAGACCCCCCTCAGACAAAGGGTTGTGCTTTTAGGCACAGAAAGAGAGAGGATAGAGAAAGAGAAGAAAATTGGGGGGAGGGGGAAGAGTTTGGAGTGTAATACAAAAAAAAATTCCAGAAGGGAATAAAAATAGGGACTAATGCAAAAGCGGTTAATCCATCCACTAGGGGGGAGATTTTTTTAACCTAAAATAACCTCTAAGGTTAAAAAAAGGGTAGGAAGGGAGGGAGGAAGGGAAGGCACAATGGGGAAAAGAGGCCTTTTTGTGGTTGTATCTCAAAGCACCTGTTGCAAATCAATGCAAAATGTTGCGACTGGAGCTGGTTGTAACTCAAATTGGTTGCAAGTCAAGACAGTGTAAGTCGAGGCACCACTGTACTTCTCATTAAATGCACTTCTGCAGTCATTGTTACCTAATTGGAAGCTGTTGTATCATTTAGCACAGAAAACCCACAAAATAGCACCAGAAGACACTCTGACAAAGGACTGGTTTCAAAAATATCTTTCATTTTCTTAGGGGAGAGGTGGAGAGAAGCTTTTTAAAAAGAGGTGGCTTTTAAAAGTACAGTGTGTACACGAATCTCGGTAAGCTCTGTACTTCTTTCTGATTAACAGAGAAAGTGGGGAGAGACTAAAGTTGGTAGGACAGAGGTGCTGAAATGCAAGTCTGGAAAGAGCTGTATTTTTAAATGTTGTGCATAAAAATAGGGTTGTAGCAGGTGTGGTGGCACTGCGGGCTAAACCGCAGAAACCTCTGTGCTGCAGGGTAGGAAGACCAGCAGTCGTAAGATTGAATCCACCCGACAGAGTGAGCTCCCGTTGTTTTGTCCCAGCTCCTCGCCAACTTAGCAGTTCGAAAGCATGCAAATGCGAGTAGATGAATAGGTACCACCTCGGTGGGAAGGTAAAATGGCGTTCCCTAGTCACGCTGGCCACATGGCAACGAAAACTGTCTTCGGACAAGCGCTGGCTCTACGGCTTGAAAATGGGATGAGCACCACCCCCTAGGGTCAGACACTAGATTAAGAATGTCGAGGGGAACCTTTACCTTTTTAGGTATGGTGTACAAGAGTGAGGAAGAACATTGACAGTGAAGCCCTCTTTTCCTTTAAGTTGCAGAGAAACTGCTATCTTTCTTAAGAAACTGCTATCTTTTGTCCCCTTCTTAGGGGAACGTCTTGCAAAAAACAAAACAAAAAAACAGAAATTTTTTTCCTATCAACATCATCACATAATCCTGATGGTCTGGAGTTCGTACTGTAGCCTGTATTTGATACAACCCCCCCCAGTGGGGAGAGTCCATACTGAAAACACTAATATTCCCTACCATTTAATGTGTTGGGGTTTGCTTGAATCTAAATGCTCCTCAATTCCATTCACACTCCAGCATCCTCTCTTCTTCCCTTCCTTTTCACAGGTCTTTCTCTTTTCACCTCAATATTCAGCCTATACCAGCAGAAGCCATTTTGTCCCTCTCAATCTATGGTATTTTTCTTTACTATTCCACTGTTTTTATCTCCATCCACTTGATGCTCACTGTCTTTAACTGACCCAACTCCACTCCCTACCCTACAACTGGCATTATGATTTTCTTCTTTTTAGAATAATCATATCCTTGTTCTCCAAATCCCGACACATTTTCAAGTTACACAAATGGTTCATTATGCTGCAGATGATAAAAGGTTTGTTCTCACATGTACATCTGTGCATACCAATTTCCCACTCAAAAACAATTTCAAAGTGGCTGTTAAGGATAAAGGCTGGGGTCTCCTGGATTCTTTGCTTGTTATGCAGGGATATACAACTGGCAGCCGAAGGTAGTTTGTGCACTCCCATGACCCCTTTACTGCCTTTTCCTCTCACAGAACCGTTTTGCTTTTCATGAGCTGAGCTGCAGAAATAAAGATATTTCATAGCCTTCCCATGAATGGAGGTTCCACAAACTTCGGAGTCTTGGTTGAAGCATCCAAAATTACCTAATTACACCAGGTGGAAATGAGCCAGATGGAAGACCAACATTTAGGCTTAGCAACTCACAGCTAGATGGTCTCTAGGCATAGTCTACAACCATCTTCAGTAGTTTTTATACTTGAGGCTTTATCTTATCTGTAAAATGGAAACAATACTTCTAACCAGACTCTGACTTATACATTAGGAAAAGCACCTTCTGTACTGAAAAACTACTTTTAAGATGTTGATTAACGATACTACTGAATAGCAATGACATAACAAAATAATGCCTCTTCAGAGTTTCATCTGAGAAAGGAACTGGATTCCCAGGAATCAGTCTCGCTGGAAGCAGAATCTACAGAAGATGCCTCCCCGAAAATTATGACTCCCAGGAAGTACCTTAGCAACTCCTCTCTCCTTTTCACAGCAACAAGAAGCAAGGCAGCAGAAGCAGATAGTGCAGGTAAATGACTTAAAAGCCCTTCAGGGAGACAAAACAGGCATGCAAATTTGGGTTTCTGGGCTTTAATTCCCAGAATTTTTGTAGAATTCTAGGAACTGCAGTTATAAAAATAGAAAAGAGCACACCTCTAGTAACTATAGTGAGTAGAACTCTTGTTCACAGAATCCATGGGAACATAACTGGTTGGATTCACTGTAAAAAGCAGATCAGTTCTAGCTGAATCTCCAAGAAAACCACATGTAGAAGGAATGACGACTGCCTGTACCTTGAAGGATGAAGTCCTGCTTACTACAAGGTAGTACAGTTAAATGGGGCCCCACAGAGTGCTATTATGCTGCTGAAATTTCCTCCTGGGAAGCATATCACAGGATCACAACTGCCTCTTGCAGTGGGGATTGCTAACAAATCTTACCGTAGCACACTGAAGTTTGGCAAAGCACATCCCAAGGAAAGACATTTCCCAAAATGAAATTAGTACATTCTGATCTCAAATACTTATTTGCATACTTAGTATTGCAGCTATATTTCTAAATGTATAAGAACAAAGGATAAACACAGTAGCTACATGTTTCTGATAAGGAACTAAGAAATAATGCTGACATTTAGGTATAACGAATTAGACTTTAGAATTAACATCTCATCAATATAAATGAGACAGCTCGCAGTCTTTCAGCATTATTATTGCAATCTGGCTGGCTAAAGATAACTTCCCAATGTTGAAAGAAGCGTAGTGTTATCACTGAATCCAGAGGACAACACCATATGTATTCTGAAAGAACATTTTACAGGAAAAGAACAACAAAAAAGGGAAAGCCCATAGCACACCTAAACACAGAAAACACATTGCTGCTGTTACCCTAATATGAATCCTTTCTTCCTATAATTAGATGAAGAAAACTGAAGAATCTCTCTAAAGGTTTTTGCAGTATCTTCAATTTCAAGGAATGAGGAGCATTTTTAGGTAGAGCACTATACAATGCGAAAGCTAGAACAGCAGCCAGCACCTCCGCTTGCTGGAGGAATAAGCAGTAATGCTGACCTAATTCAGGAATGGGTACCTTACGAGCCTTCAGATGCCATAGAACTACAATTCTCATCATGCCTTACCTTTGGCTATATTGACTAGAACTGACAAAGACCAGCAACATCTATAGAACAAGCTGCCCACTGCCCATCAAAATATAATATTCATTGTTGTACTTTTCTTCTAAAATAATAAAAAGTTCCAGAGAAAAACAAAGTTTCTTATAAGTGGCCTATATCCTCTGCGTTTCCGCAGATTCTGGCATACCCCTTAAATTTGCTCTGTGTGGTCACCCAACAAGGACAGATTTGGAGAACCCGAGGAGGAAACAGGATATCCATTTAACAAACATTGTCTGTTTCCGTAGTTAGATACAGCTCAGTGAATGAAGCTTACATTCTTTATTTCTGCTTTTACTTTTATTCTTTTCATTCAGATGACACCAAAGATAAACTGCACAGTAGGATCTCATGCGTCTTAGCTCTGAAGAACACCACATACCAGATCACCACATACCAGATCAGTGCAAAAAGATTTTATTTCGATTGTTTCACTTAATATCCAGATTTAAACTCACAGTATTTAATTATTGTAAAATATGAAAAAGTTTATCTTCAGTGTAGTCCTAAACTCCCAAGTGCCCTTAAAAAAAAGAGTTAGAGTAAGTTCAGGACAAACCTACAGCATTCATTTACTTTAGCTGGTTCTGATACAGAGGAGTATTTCTTAATTTGAGAATCAACCCCTAGAGACTTAGCTAACTGCAGAGCATTTGAATCCCCACTAATCAGTGTCCCGAGAGCCACCAGCAGCCTAAAAACAGCTTCGAGGTCTTGCACAACTTCCATGACTGTGCTGATCACTGACAAGCACTGAGCTTTCCCCTCAAGGTTACTCATTTTATGTAAACAAACGGCATAGTTCAGCGCCAAGGTGGCCAGTGCAATGTGAATGTTCTTATTGCTACTCGACTTCAGTTCTATTGCTTGTGACATGATTGTGTCCCCCTGCGATATCATCAGCTTTTGACCAACTGGGTGGAGAAAACAATTGCAGAAAATTCTAAGGGCCAGCATCTGGTTGGCTTGTTTTCCACCGGGGTTCAGAAAGGCAAGAAGGTGGCTGCAGAACTGGATGCCATCCTTTTCACTGCAAAAGCTTTCATTCACACTGGGATGCTTGACCGATAACCGAAGGATATCGAGGGCTGGAAAAACAATGTCTAAAACCAAAAACAAACAACAACACGCCATTACTATATTATCCTTTGAATTTTTATTTTTTTTTTTGCAATACTGAAGCAGATTTGTCAATCCCATGGTAAAAATCTGCCTCCTAATTAATAAAAGAGGGTTCTTCTCTGGAACACGGACACCTCATGGGTATTTAACTTGGGCAGACGCTGGAATACTGTCACACCAGCTAAAAAGAGTTAGGCTTCCATCAGTAAAATAACAGCCTTTTAATGGAAAATGGTTTTGTAAACTTCTCTTGTTCCAGTTGCTTAAATAATTATTAATGCCCAAGGGCAGTTTACAGCAAAACATAGCAGCAACATAATTAAAATACCAATTTGGCAGAATAGAAAATAAAAATAATACAATACAAATAAACAATATAATTAGAAAGCATTAAAATATATTTATGTAAATTTATATATTTATGTCAACTTTTAAAATGGTAGAATTGATCAGATTAAGGCTAGAAAAGTTCAGCTGACTCTGCAGGTATAATGTTTTGAAATGCCTGCCTGAATAACAGGGCTTTTAGTGACTTTTTAAAAATTGCTAGCAAAGGGGTCAGACAAATTGCAGGAGGAAGTTCATTCCACCACCGAGAAGGCCCAGCTTCTCATCTTCTCCCTCCAGGCCACTCTCAGAATTAGCATCCTCGGCCAGCCTGTTGTGCATACTGTCTTCTTTCCATATAATTTTTAGATCTACAGTATGACCCCTACTTCGTACCATTTGGCCAGTTAATTGCTTTCCACAAGGTTTGCAGCTGCTGTGCTGTGGGCGCTTCCATAGAGGTATTGCATATGACAGACAGCATATTTTCTAGAAGATCTAATTCATCTTCTGTCAACCGCTGTTCTTCAGGTGCACTTCCATTAAGTTCTTTCAGTTTACCTATATAACAACACAACATGTTCCGAAATTACTCAATGCAAGATACCTTTTCATTTTGCGGCTTTACTGAAAAACCTAAACATTAAAAGTCAGTCCAGCTCTTTGAGAATAGTTATCCCTCTTGTAGAATTTGAGAAGTAATCTGGAAGATAACTTTCAACTATCTACTTTGACTCGACTTGTGACTAGAGATGTGGAATATGAATATCCCTGTCCCAGCTGGACCTAATGAGGGTCCGGCCCCCCAGGACCGGCCCATACACCCACACGTCCTGGCGCCTCAAAGGCCCTACTCTTCCTGCCAATGGCGCCAGGAGCTCCGCTGTCTCCCTGCTTGGCTGGCTACTCAGCAGCCATGTGGGAAGACTCGCCCTTCTGCCCCCTGCCTGGAGTGGCCAGCCGAGCAGGGAGACAGCGGAGCTCCTGGCTCCATTGGCAGGAAGAGTAAGGCCTTTGAGGCGCCAGGACGTGTGGGTGGATGGGCCAGCTCCAGGGACCAAAACCTCATTAGGTCCAGCTGGGACGGGGATATTTGCATTCATTTACAAACACAAATATCTCCATCTCTATCTGCAATTTGGCATCCACCCACCCTCTCCCTTTTCTCTTGGGGAAAAAACTTGTTCACAATAGGGACTCAGTTTTGGGACTTGGTGACAAGGACTCAGACTTGCACTCAAAGACTTGTCTTTCTGTACAAATCTGCACAGAAATGCCTACTTGCCACACAAGGCAGATTCATGATTAGGCTGGTGCTCATTACTTGCACCCCCTTGTCATATATTCCAGATGCATTAAAAGGGGGAAACAGGCAGTTCTTTCAATATTCCTCCACATAACAAAACTGATACCAAAGAGGACTGTAGTTCACTATTTACCACGGAGAGAAATATTTAAAAGTTTCAGTCCTAATGCAGTACCAAACATTCTGTTTTCATCAACAGGGGGAAGCAAACTTCCTTCAGATAAACAAGCAATACTACAAAGAATACCCTGTAATATTTATGCCCTAAGAGTACAATTTGTTTATATTAAAAACATAAATCCCTTCTGTAATCAAACCATTCCGTACTTATTCTCATCCACAAAGAGATCTAAAAGTGACAAGGGATTAAAATGACATATTTTACATAACTGCAATGCTGTAAAGATCATTGCTTCTTGGAAATGGCATTTAATAAGCCATATAAATATACTCACCGAGTATTAGTGCAGGATTAGCCTGATCAAACGTAACAGCTTCTTTTTTTGGAAAATAAATATTTTCAGATTTAGTTGTAGCGGATTTGTAAGCACCA
The DNA here is from genome assembly GCF_051106095.1 of Pogona vitticeps. NCBI lineage: Eukaryota > Metazoa > Chordata > Lepidosauria > Squamata > Agamidae > Pogona > Pogona vitticeps. The sequence goes on along the minus strand of NC_135784.1, from coordinate 215,376,632 downwards.
GATCCTAAAAAGGAGAGAGGAGAAAGAGACCAGCAGTTTGTTACTAAAATCAAGGTACTGCTCTGCAGCATAGAACTGAAAATAAATATTTAAAGTAGCTAAAGACTCCAAAACTGTGAAGTTATTCATTACCCAGATTTTTAAGAAATGCTTTGCAGCTAATTTCACCATAAATGATTCACTGAACTGACTAAAAATGATTGTTATTTGATTTTCCTCTTTGAAGAGGAGATTGGGGGGGGGGGCAGAATAGCTTCCAAAGGGAAGAATTATATAAATAGCATTTAATAATACTCAAGTGTTTAAAAAGCAATTAGGAAAAACATTTCAAATGTTAATTCAAATATATATACATACAGTGGTGCCCCGCATAGCGAGCGCCCCGTTTTACAACGAATCCGCATAGCGATGCAGATTTTGTGATCGCAAAAGCGATGATTTATTTATTTATTTATTTTATGTCCTGCCTATCTGGTCGGTTAAGACCACTCTAGGTGGCTAACAGCATAAAATAGTACAAAAATGTTTAAATGGAAAAAACTTTAGGAGAGGGAGGAAACAATAGGAAAGGGAGAGAAGAGGGCATCAGGAATTGTCTGGAGGGAAGGCCTGCCGAAACATTCATGTTTTTAGTTGATTTTAAAAGATACCCAGCGAGGGTGCCACATGATTCTCAGGAGGTAGGTTGTTCCAAAGGCGAGGAGCCACCGCCGAGAAGGCCCGATTTCTTGTCTTTACCTTCCGGGCCTCCCTCGGTGTTAGGCTCCTCAGCCTCACCTCCTGGCTTGCACGAGTGACACGGGTAGATCTTGGTGGGAGTAGGCGTTCCGCCAAGTATCGAGGCCCTAAACCGTTCGCTTACGGATCTTCGCATTGCGGTTTTTTAAACAGCTGATCGGCGGTTCCAAAATGGCCACCCACAGCATTTTCGCGTGGTTTTCTCGCTTACCGGGTGGCGAAAACGGCGGCCGTATGGAGGATTTCCGCATAGCGGTGAGTTTTCCCCCCACAGGAACGCATTAAACAGGGTTTAATGCGTTCCTATGGGGTTTTTTGTTTCGGATAGCGATGATTTCAGATATCGACAATTTTCCTGGAACGGATTATCGTCACTATGCGGGGCACCACTCTGTGTGTGTGTGTGTACACACACATACACATACATACAAACTTTGAACATACAAAGTTAATTCAAAAAGCACCCTCTTAATTTCACTACACCATTATTTGTCCTCAATTCTGAAACCTCCAGGCACCTCTCCATGTTCCAGGTTTTCTTCCTTTCCTTTCTTCATCTGCAGTTAGTGCCACTCATATGCTCATCCCAGGATAACAGATGCCAGTTGAATGGCTGCCACATAAACCATTAGCACACTTTGCCTTACAATTATGAAAGACTTTTCACTGACCTGTAAAGGGATCACCTCCACGTACAGCAACTGAAGAGTCAGATCCTGAACCTGGGACATAGCGACCAGCACCTGGGGAAAAATTGCCACTAACAAATAAACCCCTGCATGCCATGCTTATGTACATGTGATTGTACAATGGCAAACAAAAATACTGACATCCTCCCAACACACACTTATGCTCCTTTTAGTGTAGGTCCCATTTTAAGCTATCCATCAACCCACTTACAGCCTTGACCGCAAGCTTTTCAGGACCAGGTGAAATTTATTTTTAAGGAAACATCTATAGGTCTGTGCTGCAAGTGGGTTTATGGATAGCTCTATGTGGAGCTGATCCCTTTACAGTGGACCCTCGACTTACAGACGGCTTGACTTAGACTTTTCGAGTTACAGACTTCTCTGGCTGCAAATTTTAGGTTTGACTTGCAGCCAGAGAATCGACCTACAAACCAGAAAAAACACAAAATGGAACAAAAGTGGAACAAAAATGGTCGGTTACAGGATTAATCTGTTATCAATGCATTGTAGGTCATGGAGACGTGACCTACAGACTTTTCGACCTGTAGCCATCGTTCCAATACGGATTAATTCTGTAAGTAGAGGGTCCACTGTACAGGTAGTGTGCATTTGTCTGTGAACACACAAATCTTCAAACAGTTTCTTGCACCCAAGAGAAAAGTAGGATAATAGAACTGCAGTGCTGGAAGCATCTCCAAAGATGCTCTAGTCCAGTGGTTCCCAAGCTTTACTGCAGCTAAAACTGTGCTCACGACCTGGGGTTCAAATCCCAGGTAGCCGGCTCAAGGTTGACTTAGCCTTCCATCCTTCCGAGGTCGGTAAAATGAGTACCCAGCTTGCTGGGGGGGCAATGTGTAGCCTTTATAATTAAAATTGTAAACCGCCCGGAGAGTGCTTGTAGCGCTAGGGGGCGGTATATAAGTCCAATAAATAAATAAATAAATAAATAAGCTTGGGTCCCAAGAGGTTACTAAAACTCCCAGAAGCCTTTACCACTAGCTGTGCTGACCAGGATTCTGGGAACTGTAGTCCAAGAACATCTGGGGAACCAAGGATGAGAACCATTGCTCTAGTCTAGGGGTCCCCAACCCCCGGTCCGCGGCCCGGCACTGGTTTGTGGGCTTGCCGGAACCAGGCCATGGACACAAGTCTCCACCCCCAGGGAGGGGGGGCGATGTTGCGCTCCTAACTGTTCCCGCAGCGACCCTTCCCTATGGGGAAGCCGCCGCGTGCCAGGCTGCCTGGGAAGTGCCAACGGCCAGCCACCAGGCTCGGGGCCGCTCCACCCAGGGCGAGCGGTGTGGGGGGGGTGGAGCACGCGCACACATTCCTGCTGTTTCCTGCCTGGCTGATTCTTCCCAGGGGGAAAAGGTGGGCCAGGCCGGGCCGCACGGAGTGCCGCTACTTGTCCGCTTCTGAGGCTCCAGGAGGGCGGCTTCCCCGCGGCCACTGCTGCCACATCCCCCTAGTGTGGCTCACCTTCCGGGGCCTTCCATCAGAGCCTCACTCCCACCCTTGCAGCGGCAGCTCCGTCGCTCACGGCAGCCCTTGCCTCCTCCTTCTCCAGCAGGGAAAGCATCCCCTGCTGCCTGAGCCCCACTTCCTTTTCCCTTTCTTGGCTCGTCTTGGCCTGCCTGTTTCTCTCATCCCCTCCCTTGAGGCACCCAGACTCCCGCCAGGTAGGAGCCCTTAGCCGCCCCCACCCAGCAGCCCTTGGCTTCCCCCCTTCCCCCCCCCACTGGCCAGAAGTTTCCCAAGAAGGCAATGCTGCGCACCAGGAGGGCTCGCTGGCCCGCCCTTCTGGCCAGCTCGGGGGTGGGGAAGAGCTAAGGGCTGCTGCGTGGGGACGGCGACCCGGTGGGAATCTGGGTGCCCCCCGGGAGGGGAGGAGAGGGGAGAAAAACAGGCGCGGAAGGGGCTACTTCCAGCTACTGCTGGAGCCCTAACCCGGGGACAGGCGAACAAGCCATGAGAGCACAGACAGGACCAAAGAGAATGAGTCTGTTTCTCTCCTCCCCTCCTGTGGGGCACCGGGATTCCCGCCAAAAGCAGACAAACAAGCAAACAGAAACCCACCACCGTCGCCAGCAGCACCACTCTGCTTTCCTTCCTTTCCCCGCCCCAACCCAGCCCCACTGCCAGAGGAAATAGGTGAGTAAGCTCTGCTGGCTTGGCAAGGTGGAGGGTGCAGGTGGAGAAGACCTCTTACCCTTGCCCCTTTCAGGGGGTTGTTTTCCCTCCTCCCCCCATGCATTAAATGATTTGGAGGGCAGGTGGGTTGGTTGCCTCATCCTGGGGAAAAGCAAGCCCCTTTTGATATAGTTCCCCCTGAGGGGAGGGGGAAGAAAGTGTCGTGGCAGGGGAAGGAGCAGCCTGATGGAGGAAACAATGTGGCATGATACCCTTCCCCTCTCCTCTCCAGTCTTTGCTGCTGTTGCTCATGTGTTTTTGGTTCAGGGAGAAGGTGCTTCCTGGTGGGTGGAGTGGGGGCTGACTGCTGCCGGCTTGCATGTATATTTAGGCTCCGGGCTGCAGCAGCAGTTGTGCACTTGCCCTGGGCCACCTCTTGCCGCCGCCGCCGCTCTTCTCGTCTCACCTTCCCTCCTCTCTGCTCCCCTCCCTCCCTCCGCCCTCCCTGGCCAGCAGCTTCACGCTAGCACCGCCGCCATCAGCAAGAGCAGGGGCGCTGAGGGGATCGGGAGGAGTGTGTGTGTGTCTGTGTGGCGAGGGGCAAAGGGATGGGGGGGAGAGATGGACCGCTCAATGGGAGAGCGCGCACGTACGCTGTGCAAGCCTCTCTGCTGGGTGGGAGAGTCGGAGCCCCCTTTCCGCGTCCTGCGGTGGGGCCAGAGGCAGCCTGTCTCCTTTTGTGAAAAATGCTGCAGGGCAAGGGGACAGCCGGCAGAAAGGCTGCTTGGCTCAGATCGCCTGCATGGGAAGCTCTGGCAGGCGAGGGTTGCGCTGGGCTTCTTGCATGGCTTGCACATTCCTAAATTGCACAAGCGCTGTGCTGCGCTGCTGTTTGCGCATGCGCCCAAGCACGGGGGGGTGCCCCGCCTTCACCAGCCAATCCGCGGGGGGTGCCCCACCTTCACCAGCCGGTCCGCAGATGGAAAAATGTTGGGGATCACTGCTCTAGTCTACCTCTGCCAATGCAGAAATCCATAGCCAAAGCATCTTTGATAAATGTCAATCCAAGCACTGCTTAAAAATCGCCAGTGAAAGATAATTCACTACCTTCTAAGGCAGTTTTTCTCCACTATCAAACAGCAACTATTTTCAATAAATCTTTCCTTGTGTTTAGATATAATCCCTTTTGTTATAATCTCCCTCCTTGTAGTGTGAATCCAGAAACAAGCTTGCACCATTTTCCATGATTATCATATCTGAAGATGGTCTTCATACCACCTCACAACTAAACAGGTCAGCAGCTTTATTTTCCTAAAATCTTGGAGGAAAAAAGTATAACAATATAACTGACCTAGTATGACCTGTTCTAGAAACATCCCTCAATTTAGGCATATTATAGTTCCACAAAATACAGTGGGGTCTTGACTTAAGAACGCCTTGAGTTAAGAACATTTTGACTTAAGAACCACTCTCATAGGAAAATATTGACTTGACTTACATACTTAGATTTGAGTTAAGAACTAAAAAAACCCACGTGGGAGGCAGGGAAAGTGCAAAATTGGAACTTTCAGTTAACTGTTGGCCAGTGAAAAGGGTGCCTGTCTGCTTCCTCACTCCTCCCAGCGTTTAGAGAGTGGATTGGGAGACAGTCTTCAGACTGCCTGGTACTGCCTGGACTGTATTTTCCCTGCCTTCCCTGAACCTTTCTTGACCTAAGAAAAAAAGAAACAAAATATCCCCCTCTAGTGGTCGTACGCAGAATAGCATTTTCCCATTAGTTTCTATGGATGGAAAAGAGCAGATACAGATCAAATGGGTTTCAATGCATTCCTATGGGAAATGCAGATTTGACTTGAGAACATTTTGACTTGAGAACCGCCTTCCAATACGGATTAAGTTCTCAAGTCAAGACCCCACTGTAAGTTGTATGTAAAAAAGAGAAATGTAGAAATGTTTCCCTGACACTAAGTTCACTTCAGGCAAGTCACAAGGTCTGTGCCCTATTTGCCTCTCATAAAAATTTATACAAACATCGAAACAATACCTGTAAACGGATCTGCTGCAAGTCCTTCGGTGGACTCCAAGGAACCTCCTGGCACATAGCGCCCACCACCTACGAAGAAAGAAATCCAACAGAAAAGGAAGTTTTCGCTGTATACATTCTATTCAAGTACAGTTTCTCTCCTATTAAGTCCAAGTTACCTCCTCCAATAATGAAGTGCCCACGGTTTTTACAAACACACACAAGAGTATATGCATGCTCAAGCAATCTGACACCCTCCACTACTCATCTGAAAGGAAGCACATGTTATCCATCGCATATGTTGGAAGTAGACAAAAGAACAAACAAGTCCTTTCCATTACCTGTGAAAGGATCTGAAAAGTCAGAGTTTGCAGGTCCAAGAGTTTGCCCTTTGGTGTTATCTATTATGAATTTGGCCACCTGATCCAGGAACATAGGATTTAGATCATTCTTTTGAAGGAAATTATATGCAGTCAGCCATGGATCATCACTGATGTTGTACGGCAGCTTATAGGAAGGTCCACTCTCATTCACATCAATGCTGAAAACATAGTCGTATTCCTTCACATGGAAATGAAAAGGAAGAAATTGGTTCTTCTTGTGCAGCTCCACTATACACAACAAAAAAGGATGGGCACACAGCCTTTTAGCAAACATAAAACAATGAGAGAATTCTCACCCGTCCTTCAAACAAAACTTTTCCAGATGTCTTCTGTGTGGCTCCAGATGAACCAACAACATCCCCAATTTTCATCCATCTGCCTTCACTGACACTCCACTGGTAAGCTTCAACCTTGCCACCATCTTTAATAAGCCTTGTTTGCCCTTCTCTAGTACCTTGGGACACAGAAAGAAAAAAAATAGAACAACATTGTAAAAGCAAATGACTTTATTAACTAGGATGCTTCCTCCCTTTAAAAACAAGCAACAGATTCTGAAATCATGGAGACCAAGAAATGCTAAAAAAATGATTCCCCACCTTGGTTCCCCAGATGTTCTTGGACTACAACTCCCCAAAATCCTGGCCAGCACAGCTAGCAGTAAACGTTTCTGGGAATTTTAGTTCAGGAACATCTGGGACCCAAGGTTGTGGACCACTGGTTTAAAAATAAGAAAAAGAACATTTAGAAAGTGCAGCTTGGTCCTCATCTAGCTGTGCTTTTCAAAAAATGGCATCACTGCCAATTTTCTGGAAGAGTTATAGCCATTTCAGTCATGGGTAAATGAGTATTTGATGGCACACTGTATCCCATATAATTTGGGCACTGTATCTTCCTCATTGTGCATACTGTTCAACAAAGCCACAACCTTTGTGGCTCATCAGAGTTGTATGAAGGCTTTGGTTATAAATGATTGTCACCTTTACCACTGCATGTGAGCTCTGTTATTCATGCCCTGTTACCTTCTAAACTGATGAAAAATAGCTGTGCTCCTATTAAGAAACCTAAGAAGTCCTTCTATAAATTTGCACTGTACTTTTAAAAAACCATCTAAGCACCATTTCTTAGGAACCTGCACCTCTGCAAGGAATTTCAAATATAAATTTAATGACTCCCCCCCCCCTTTTGGATTGGCTCTAACATCCTAAAAAAACCTGGCTAAATAATCATGTCTACCATAGAAAACAATTTTAGTAGCAAAGACAACAGCAATGAAAGAAGATGCGAAGTAAGCATCATATTTCTCAGTCAGCCCATGTAAGATCAGAGTGTTTTGCTAAAGACACGTTTTACCACAGGATGAAAAATCTAAAATGATGTATTTTGACAAAATGAAAAGGGGGAAAGCAAGATAGTGTAGCATTTTAAAGACCAATAACTTTATGTCCATGGATCAAAATCTACTTCTTCAAACACAGAGATTTCAAATACACGTATCTTATATTTATTCCACCGTGCAATAAAGAAACATGGCCTGCCAAGTATACCAATAATAGACAAAGTTAAAATGGTTGGTTAGAACAGGCAAGGAACTATCAAGTTGTTAATCAGCAGATCCTAGCACGTGAAAAAAAGTTAGGTAGACCTGGCTGTCACATGAATGCTAAGAGTTACTTTTGGAACAGTAGCAGCTGGACTGTTCTAGTGGCAAACTGGTTGAACTAAATCAGGGGAAAGCCAGGCTCAATTTCCCATGAAGCTTACAGGACCACTAACTTTCTTTTAAGTTTGACCTATTTCCAGGGTTGTCAGGGAGACGAAATGGGAAGGACAGCCATGAACGCCACCTTGCACTCATCAGAGGAAAGGTGGAGTACATGTGTAATTAGCAAATATAAAGATTCAAACATAGAGCAAATCAGAAAATCTAAAGAAGGTTGATGTTCTAATAATGCCTGAGAAGAACTAGTTTAAATTCCTGTTTGTTATTTTTATTTTTGGTGGTTTTACTTTATGTGAAAAGTGAGTTCCAAGCCTGCTGCTTACGAGAACGGCTGCCCAATTTGTGTGCATATTGGCTTAAGAGAAAAAGGCTCTAGTATTTATTGATATCTACTCATACACTTCATGCAGGGTAGGATGAGGAGTGGGAGAGATTGTTCCAGCATGTTTGGGGAAGAAAACTATCACAAACAGCTTTATTCGCTAGACTATCCACAGGTCATAGGCACTTTTTCCCCAAGCTGTAGTCATCTGGCTTAGAATGCACAAGTAACAATGAAGCAACAAAAGTGCTGGTAAATGCTGGACAAAGTTCATATACTGATCATAGATAAACAAGGTAAAGCACCAAAGCAAACGAAAATCAATTTGATCTCTTAGGAAACAGGCAAATATTTCTGTTGTTCTAGTATGCTAAAGTTTGAAAAAATTATAACAGAAATAAAAGCAGTAAAACAAACAGCAGAAGTTTAGAAAAAGAAAACCTGGTTCCTGTTCTGACATTTTCCCTTCTTGAGAAACTCAAATGGTCAAACAGAAAACCAGGGTGGAATGGATTCAAATGAAATTGATTTTTTTTAAAAAATTAAAATATTTTGATTATTTAAATGTTTTGAGTTTTTTAAATTTAAAATTTGATTTAAATCAAATTAATTTTTTAAAAATCTTTTATTTTTATCTATGCTACAGAAAACTATAGACGTGTCATGTATGCAGCTGGCACTTTATCATGGTAGCTTCTTAGGCTGATGCCACATATTTGTCTGTCTCTCTCTGAAGCTTACATGTTACCCCTTGCTTCCTTCTCTGCTTCCCATCTTGACTTTTTAAATGAAAGAACAACTTTGTACAAAAGCAAATAGACAAAATCTGATCAAATGTCATCAGGGTCAACCCTGAACATACTGTATTTCTCCAAAAATAAGAAAGGGTCTTATATTAATTTTTTCTCCAAAAAAACCGCATTACAGCTTATTTTCAGGGGATGTTTTATTTTTGTTCATGCACAACAATCTACATTTATTCAAATACAGTGGTGCCTCGCTTAACGAGCGCACCGTACAACGACGAATTCGCATAGCGATCCCCTTTTCGGGATCGCTAATGCGGAGGCATACCGATCGTTCCAATGGGCAAAACTCGCATAGCAACGATCGGTAAGCGTTTCGCTTACCGATCTTTGCTTTGCGATGCCCGCGGATCAGCTGTTCGGCGGTTCTAAAATGGCCGCCGGACGCCCAAAATGGCCGCACGCAGCGTTTTCGCGCCCTCCCCTCCCTTACCGAGGGCGCAATAATGGCTGCTGCTATGGAGGAAACTTCGCTGAACGGTAAGTTTAGGGCCCATTGGAACGCATTAAACGATGTTTAATGTGTTCCAATGGGTTTTTACGTTCCGTTTAGCGATGTTTTCACATAGTGAGGGTTAATCCGGAACGGATTAACCTCGCTATGCGAGGCACCACTGTACAGTCATATCACCTTCTTCTGGTTGCTGCACAATGGTGGAGGGCGAGGTTTCACAACTGGGACTTATTTTGGGGGTAGGGCTTATATTACAAGCATCCTGAAAAATCATACTACGGCTTATTTTCAGGTTAGGTCTTATTTTCTGAGAAACAGGGTAGTTTGATGGTATTTCTGCCCTCAGTAACAATCTGCTTTTCTTTCCCTTCTAGTTCTAATACTCCATTACAGTTAGCAGTGCCAGGATAACAAACAATCATACAAAAAAATTAACAGTTATTTAGCAATTAAGATGTTACCAGAACATGCTAAACAGAAAAGCCTATAAGCTTAATCTAAAACTGGTGCAGGAGTGAAAAAAAATGTTATATAAATTCAGAATTATACCGGGTTCGTCCAAATGCTCTCTACCAGGAAGTTCTTCAGCATTGATATCTCCTAAATCACCAGTTTTAGGATCAATTGTTGCTTGGGAAAGCTCCTTTTCAAAAGCTTGGATCTCCTCCAAACTTGCTGTGCGCTCCAAAGACTCTGTAAACACTCTGATAATGCCATCACTGAAGGACGAAAAAGATATTTCTCATCATACAAAGGAGAAGTTTTTAATGCATTATTTTCCTTCTTAATTCTGTTCCCATCCCCCTGAAAGTGGTCCTGATGTCAAAAGCAAACAGAAATCATTTTTTTTAAAAAAATGCCAAAAAACACCTGATCCTAGAATAATCCAGTGAATTACATCAGGCATGAGCTTCCTTTAACATGTTTTGACTTGTTTTCACTTTTTAAAAATTCTGTAATTTTATGTGAGCCAATGATCTGTTTCTGTTTTTACAGAAAAGATGTAATTGATCAGCATTCAGCCCATCCTGAGTTTAAACTCTTGTTAAGAAGATACAACTGCCTTCCTGGATCAGACCAAAGACATCCTCATTTCCTCTCTAGATGCCGTTAGGAAGCCGCCGGCTATAACCATGCACTGTTTTCTCTTTCTAATGGCTAGAAAGGTAGCTTTGAACACGGAGGCTCTATTTTGTGATCACAATGGTTAACAATTGTTGGTAGAATTGGCTTTCTTGGATACAACACTCTATTTTCCACAGGCATCTCTGTGATGAGATGGGTTTTTGAGTTAAAATCTTTTAAGGCATATGGGTTTTGTAATTCAGAAATGAGCCAGAGAGGTTCCATCTTGTTTCTTTGTATAAAGTATCTTTACTATGCTGACAAGTTGTTTTCTAGGCGAGCAGAGAGAATGTTATTCTGAAAGCCTGAGAAAGGACTCGGTGTGATTGGATAGATGGGAATTGTTGTGACTCTTTGATAAACCACAGAAAACCCAAATAACATCTGGTGCGTATGGGAAGGAAGTCATGTGATGTAACAGGACTGTTTGCCTAGTAACGAACTCTGATTGGATGACATCGTGGGAAGGTGCATTAAGCCCTTGCCAGTTACTCTTGAAAAAGGAACTTTTTGCCTATGGACATTGTCTTTCCAAGACCGACCTTTCATTCGTTCGTGACCTACTCTTCAGTCATTTGGGACTCAACCTAATATCTTTCGAGACGGACTGGTGGCCTACCTACATGGACTGTTTCCTATGCTTTGCTGGATTACTTTTGGACTTATGGGATTTTTCCTAAGGACTGTGCATGGACTATTTTCTATGGACTGTTCTGTGGAATATTCTTTATGGACTTCTTTTCTTGGAATACTCCATATGGACTATGCTCTTGTAATTTTATAAGGACTATGGTATATTTACTGGATTTTTCTTTTCTAAGGACTATGGGACATATAATGGATTTTTACTTTTGTTTAGGGGTTTTTATTCTATAGGATCACTGAGGACTATAGCCTTTTTATAACCTACTTGGATTATTTTGTTTTTACTAATGAATTACTGGAGTGGAACTGTTTTTATTCTTTTTAATGGCTTTTTGTGTTTTTGTAAGGTTTTTGAACTCTTTTATATTTTTCATGTTTTCTTTGCCTCACTACATCTGTGTAACTAAACAGCACAATGCTAGTTTATTCGTTTTGGTTTAATTTGGCTTTGATACCTAGTAACATGCTTTTTCTTTAATAAAATAAAGATTATAAAACTCAATTGGTTTTCTGAACAGTACACTTGTCATAGGGTCATCTGAGAGTGCTGCCTCGGCCTAGCTTACTTAGAGTCCTGTCAGTGGTGCAAGTTAAGTCTAAGGACTACAAAGCCCACTTGACCTTTTCACAATAATATCTGAGAGTACCAGGGTGTTCTTATGTGGGCAGACCTGCGAGAAGGAGTGTTGTAGCATGGCTAGCTGAATTTGGACTCATTTAGCCCATTTTAGCATGTGCAAACTCCTGATTGCTCTCTGTCCAGGCTTACACGTGAGTTTTCGAACCCGTGTTTGCCGACAATCTCTATTCCCGACCTCAAAAATGAAAGGAGGATGGGTTCAGAACTGCTTGTTATGACATGTGTAATTGTCAGCAGCAGCTTCAGGTTAGAGGGCAGACTGGAGAGAACTACTTATGGTTTTAAATAATCTAACCTCCAGCCTATCATAAGTCGTCAACTTGTCACTGGTGGATTACATACTATTTTCCTCCAATCCCTGAAACACATACGAAAACAATACAATATAAAATGATATACTGTACCTAAGCCACCAAAACCTATTAATTTACTTTGTCTGAACATAATGCTTACATTTCCGCATTTAGCATTATGTAAATAAGACTTGGATTTGAATATTCCACTATCCTATGCAACTCAAAAGGAGTTCAGAAGCTTTTATTTCTGTCTTAAAGGAATAAAAATTTGTTTGGACACTTGAGCTCCATACAAAACATGGCTAATCTTAACTATGGACTGGTGAAACAAGCCAACTTCAAACTATAGTTTATGAAGCTAGCTAGCTTCTAATGATCACATTTAGTATCATCCATAGTTTAGGGCTAGGATTGTACATTAAATTCCCATCTAATCTAAGGGAACTTGTCAATTCTTGCATTACACCTAGGGACTTCTTCACACACTTCAAAAGTGCATGTCTTGCATCCCTTTGTGTCCTCCATATTCAAACATATGGGCAACATGTGAGCAGACTAAAGTCTGGCTACCTTGCTCCAACAACAATGTCTCCATTGTCCAAGACACAGCAGCACCAAATAGACTGAGCTGGAAGCCTGATTGTCTGTGTACATTCCCCTTTTCTCCAGATTCTGAGTGTTCTGTCTTCACCAGTGGTAACAAAATCTAAAATGAGATAATTCATTTGTTAAAATAAAAAATGCAACTTATTTCCTGTCAACCTTAGATTTAAACTGTGCTTATGTAAACACCAGGTTAAATCCAACACTGACCCTACCGATGCTGCACCCACTGAAATCAACAAGATGGAAGTTAGTTGTGATTAAAATTCCCATTCATATTAGCTTGTCTACTCTGCATAGAAGTATCTTAGAGTTTGGGCATTAAATTATTTATCCGCATAGGCCATTCCAGGTCTAAATGCCTAACATTCTAGCTAACAGTTTCTTGCCAATCTATTTCAAACCAATAACTTGGATCCAAAGACTAATTTGCACAACCAGAAGCATTTCCACTCACTCACAGAGGGGTGTGTATGTATGCATTACAGGAAACTGACTGAACCCCTTCCCACAGCTGCAGGATCTGTAGTAGATTAAAAACCATACTGGAAGATGGCTTTCTCTTAAACACATCGAGAAGTGTACAAAATGCTTTAACATGAGAAAAAGCCTTCCTTCTTTCTAGGGTTATCACTAAGTCAAAGTCATTTATTTATTCTAGTATGAGAAAAATTTGTCAGACTATAGCTGGCAACTCATCCAGATAAACCAGGGGTGTGGCTAACATTCTAGCATGTAAGGTTCATTTTAGCATGAAGAAACTGTTTTGGCATCCCCTCCTGTCCTTCATTATAACAAGTTTACCAACTCTCCCAATGCAGAGATGTGCAACTTCTGTGCTTCTGCTGCTGAAATTCAGCAGCAGACTGCACCAATGTAATTAAGCAACAACTGAGAAAATAAACCCATTTAAGTATTCTGCTGTGCATACGGGCAGCTAATTTCAGGAGCAAAAACTACACGCCATATACTGCTTTAATCTCGGTCTTTCCCAGATGCCAGCAAGGTTTGCAAGTATAATTTGCCATCAGGTTATAGCAGTAAAGTTTTTGGAAATGTAAGGGGCACAACAATAGACTTGAGAGCCATTATCCCAGTATAGGGAATTGAATGCCCCATTCCACAACAGAGAATTTGAAATTTATTACCCTAATGCTAGGGAAAACTGAATTTACTTCCCTTTTAACTTTATTATTATACAAAATGCAGAATTGTGTTTTTAATTTTAATTTTTAAAAAACAAAATCAGTTTCTTACCTTTGCTTTGTGGAAATACAGATATGCAATATATATAATTCGTGTGTCCATAATAAACCTGAAGACACTCGCCAGATATCTGCCACCTACGAACACTGGCATCATTGGCACAAGAAAGAAACTCTGTTTCACTTAGAATAGCTAAGCCTCTTACACAATCTTCATGCCCTTAATGAAAATAAAGAAAGACTTGTTAGCTAAAAGATCAGTCTCACTAGAAACTTTTCAAAACACCCTAAATGCAAAAAGCCAGTATTCCCAAGGCGCGAAACCATAGAAAACAAACACTTCTATATTTAGTGCTGGAACTGAGGTCTCAATGCAGTTATCTGGAATGACAATTATCAAGATTTGCAGTAAAGAAAGATTGTGTCACCATCATCAGTGGGATCTTTCTCAAGTCAATGGAGATGTCTCTAAAGTATAGTACAGATCTAAAAAGAATGGTGTACAACACTGGTCCTCAACCTTTTTAACCCTGCGGGCCAGTTGAGGAAGGCAGGGCACTCCCCAAGGGCGGGGCAGCACTCAGGGGCACTTGTGCACATACGCAAAGGGGTGCAGGAGCGCCCGCGCAGGTGCAGACAAAAAGGGGCTGTGTGGGGGGAGTACATGCGGGGGTGGGGGGGGAGGTCTCTCTCCATGGCCCGGTTCAGCTCAGGCCACGGACTGGCACCAGGCCGGGGACTGAGGGTTGGGGACCTCTGGTGTACAATATTTGTAATCCCAAGCTCATGACTGTTGTTCAGCTTGAGTTTCTTGTTGGACACCTGAAGCTATGGGTGGCACATGGGTCATTCCATATCAAATCAACCAATGAACAATCCATTTTGGAATTTGATGTCGTGGATTTGGTTAATTTTTGGTACATTTGTACCTTACCATGAGATTTTTTTTTTTAAAAAAATCAGATTTTTTTGGTCCACCCATTTCTAAAATATTGCATTTTCAAAATTGCAAAAAAAAAAAAAAAAGCCAAAATTCACTAGCCACCATACCTTCACATTTCACTGAATAGATACCTACAATAGCTACCGACCTGGGACAGGTGTCATTGTAAAGCTTATGAACAGGCCTTCATTTGATATACAACATGATGGAACTGTACATTTTTAAAAAATGTACACATTAAAAAAATTTTGAAATTAGAATTTTTCGGGAAATGGAATTTTTAAAAGTTTTCAAAACAATTCACACTTAAAAGATACATGTCCTGTAGCTAGTCAATCCAAATTTCAGGCTAGTATCTCATTGTTATCATACAAAACTTAAATTTTCTTGTTGGCAGTGACAAGGATTTAAACCCCCTCAAGTCCATTTTTTTTTTACAATTTACATTGATAAAATTCTGTGGTAAACTGAAATAAATTTAAAAACAGGATTTTTACAATCAGATTGAGACACAGAGAGGATGTGTGTGCGTGTGTGTCTTGGTAAAGGAACTGCTCAAAACATATAAGACAAGCCCTGACATTTTTGTATCTTTTTAGTCATGTGACCTTTCACCACCATTTTACCTTCCAGCAAGCTGGAAAAGCCTTTTTCTCCTTTTGACAGATCATTTTAACAGCCATTCCCTCCATGCACCAGTACTAATTGGGCTCTTCTATTGCTTGCAGCAAAAAATTGTAACACCTGCAAAAGAGCTGTACTAGCAAACTCATGACAATCCTGAGATTTCCAAAATACTAAACCCATGTATTGGTATTTGGGGAGGAGGGACCTATTCCTATCACTCCATGCCACAGAATGTTGAACGAGCCGAAGAAAAATTACACAATCAGGCAGGAGGAGGAAATAGAATGAAGTAGCTGGAACAGGAACACAAATCACACATATAAGCATAGAAATGAAATTGAAAGAATAATTGGACAAAGCCATTCCCTGTTCAAACTAGGAAGCTACTCTTCTAAAGACATTATAATTGGAAGTGAGAGCAAACTAGGCATCACTGGGGAGGACCTCAAACTGAAAGATCCAAGATTACTGAGCAGTTAAAAATGGGAGAAATTGTATTCCTCCCATCTAACCACAAACACCCCAAACATCTATCAAGGGAAGGGGACAAGCATAGCCCACTACAGACTGAGAACACTCAGTAGGCAGGGCTCAGAGATAAAACTGGGTGTGTAAGTGTGTAAGATACGCCAGAATATTGACCATAAGCCGTTGATTATACTTGATACTGTATTTAATGACCTGTTTGAGTTGCCAATTAAACAATTTTAGAGTCTAATGAACAACCTTTTAACTAATTTAACTTAAAAATTCAATAACCTTGGACAAGTTTCATATAGATTTTATTTCAAGCTGATTGGGGGGGGGGGGGAGAGAATCTAACAGCCAGAATCCTGTTGGTGATCATTGGTGCACAAACTGCCACAGCTCATTGATGAGGGTCTGGAGGGCATCTCAGTTGCACAATCAGGCATGCGACCAGGTAGCTAACTGTGATGCACCCTGGCATCTTGTCAATTCCTTGTGGCAAGCTACACAAAACTTACATGAACAATAGGATTCTGGCCACTGCATTATCTGGAAAATCTGTTGTATATTGCTTGTAAGGAAAGGCAATGTTTATCCTTTGCCAAATTCCTAAGTTACCTACTTACATCACAAGTGCATTTTTCTTACAGAAACACAAAAGTTAGTAGCTCTATTATTCTGCTCATTTTGAACACTTCTGTATAGGACATGGTAACTCCAAAAACTAATTATCATTAATTATTTCCTTCTTAACATAAACAATGGGGAGGCAGGGTAAAAATTTTCCTAAAAAACAATTACTTTCCTGTTGAGTGCAACTCTGACCCAGCCCAATTAGTCACTTATTTTCAACATTTCATTACTTTAGCCCTCTTAACTTTCATTTCTTCACCCCAGCTAAGTTTCTGTTCTTTGCCACATAGTAAGTTTCATTTCTCTCTCTTCCACAAAATTATCTGGAAGACTCCCAAATGTTTTCCTTTCAAAACAAACAAACT
This sequence comes from Pogona vitticeps, assembly GCF_051106095.1. Taxonomy (NCBI): domain Eukaryota; kingdom Metazoa; phylum Chordata; class Lepidosauria; order Squamata; family Agamidae; genus Pogona; species Pogona vitticeps. The sequence goes on along the minus strand of NC_135784.1, from coordinate 215,359,817 downwards.
GGAACCCTATTGAACTATCTATGCTTGCTCAATGCTGTTTACTCAAGTGATTTGTACTATTTGCTGGGGGGGTGTCTGTTGTGCCATCTGTCATTCACTGATTGTGCAAATCATCATACAACAGACACAGAGTGGCGAGCACCATTTAGTTGGGTGCCTTTTGTATGATAATTTGCATAATTAGTGATTAACAGGTGTCACAACAGACAATGAACATGTCTGGCCAGACTCATAGTGAAATATGAGAAAATACTAGAAAAATACTGATGAAAAGATGCTTCAAATATTGCTGTGTATACTGAACTATGTAAAAAAACTCTGGTACCTATAACTGTCCACTACAAAGAAGCATCATCTTTTGACAGCTTCTTCCTTACTGCTGTGATACTCTAGTCTGTAGGATGGGCTCCCAGCATAAGATATAATTTGGAGAAGTGCCACAGCAAACAAAAGCATAGTTACGGATACAGCAGCAACTTCATGCATTAAGCATCTTTCTATAGCTTAGAAATGCATAGGGGAGGCTAGCCATCTTCAGAAATCATTAGACATCAGTTGACATTCCTTAATTCAATTTCAACAAAAATCTTTTTGTAAAGAAGACAAAATGATAATACAAGGAGTCCCTTGTTGTGGCACAGAAACTCACAAAATTATGGCACAAGTTTTTATATACTCATCCCATGTTACTGAATCCTCACATGAACACACATTTCAGACAGAACTGCAGAACTATGGCTGCACAACACGTGAAGCCCAGGGACACCTGTACTGACCTCTATTGTTAACTATAACAAAATTCCTTCACACTTCATTTTAAGTAGTACCAGACAATGTGGAAGCCCTCCTATCTTTTCTTTCTCACTGAGTGAAAGCTAGAGAAGGCCCCTTTGAATCAATGGAACTTATGGAGGAGCAGATTTACCAGATTCCCCACTGATTCAATGGCCCCACTCTAGTGTGCCTTACTATGGTAATCAACAGGATTTCAGTCAATAATGTCTATGGCATGCCCAGGTGAAAAGGTACAGAGGAAGAGCTCTCCTATCATTTTTAAACCCTGGAAGGATGTTTAGTCCTTCTCAATTCTCTAAAAATTGCAAACGTTCAAATATTATAAAAAGTTCCAGGTCAAATACTTACCAGTAAATGTTCTCTCACATCTACCTGCTTTCCATAGTTTAATGGTTTTATCAGCCGAACCAGTCAGCATTAATCCTTGTTCTGGTAAAATCTTCACTGCCCAGACAGCAGCATTGTGGCCCTGTATTTTTTTTAAAGGCAGGACATTAATGCTCTCAGAGACTGTCTACGTTTTCTGAAGTTGAAAGAACTATTCCTTATATATTGATAACAAACTTTTGCGAGAAGAAGAGCTTGCATACCTCTAATGTCATCATGCATTTGTCATTCAACCAAACTTTGGCTGTTGTATCCCATGAGCCACTAAGCAATGTTCCAAACTTTCCAGAGGAAAGGCTACAAACTAGGAAAAAAAAACATGAAACAAGTATCATCAGGCTTTACTCTGAATCTTCAGTAATAATGCTAGCAAAGATGCTTTGTGTTACATTACTAGTTCTCCAACCACACTCATTTTTCCTCCCACAAAACATCTTCTGTCTCTCTTGGATACCTCATGAAGGCTAGGTTTCACAATCACAACTACTACTCAGTAGAGGAAAACATGGTATAGTTAACATGTTCATGATTAGTCATAGTCTAGCCGCCTAGAGTGGTCTTAACCGACCGGATAGGCGGGATATAAAATAAATAAACAAAAAAATATAAATAAATAAAAATACAAAATATCAGTCTATACATTCCAGCTTTTTGTTGTATAATGGAATGATATTTGATTAAAATGTACATGCAACCTTGACTTAATTACAGTAGTAAAATGTTAAAGACTCTACAACAGACACTCAGCTAAGGCCAACAACTGTAGCAACTATTTTTGACCATTTGCTTACCTGTGTCTTTATGACCTTTAAGGACATACAGTGGTGCAGAGTTGTCTAAAGTGAAGATGCAAATGTTGTTGTCATTGCCACCAGTAGCAATTAATCCACGGGGATAGAGATCACTTGGAGGGATGACACACACACAAGAAACAAAGTTGGAGTGGCCACTCATGCAGTGAATTTCAGTAAACCCTCTGTTGGGACTAAAGACATAACAGATACCACTGAGTCTACATTTCTACAATGAAGGAGTCCTCTCCATTTAATAAACTGAAACCAATCTTGTACCTAAGTTCATCCTACATTTTAAAAAGAAACTGAGTTCTCAAGAAAAAATAATAATTGAACGAACAACTCAAGCATGTCATTATAGAATTTGTAATATTCATATCTTAACTGCAATCATGAGAGGTATTAAAAATAAAGCAGCTAGAACTACAAAATGTTTCTTCTTGAAATAATTACTTTTTGATTGGAATCCTGTTGGCACAGCTCTACGTGTGTAAGGCTGATGATGTCATCAGATTTCACAAGTGGAGATGCACCAGGAGGATTCTGGGCAAAACTTTTAGGAGTAAAACAAATAATAATTTTTAAACAATTAGTTTAGGGAATATGGTGTTATGTGGCATCAAGTCACAATTGATTTATAGCAACTCTAATAGGATTTCCAAGGTATGTGAGATATTTAAGGAGTGCCACACCTTCCAGTGAATTTCTATGACTGAGCAAGGATCTGAATCCAGGTCTCCTGAGTTCTAGGCCACTACTCTTTCTACTATACCACATTGGTTCTCAGGGAAGAAGTGTGAAAGTAATATCTGAGAATGAAAAATATAGAACACTTATACTGTGTATGATTCATGGTTGGTATTCTGACCAGCTATACAAATCACAAGTGACCAATAAATAATACACTGAACATG